>NC_054411.1:11567500-11735000 GCF_017976425.1 Toxotes jaculatrix | reverse complement strand
GGGGAAGCACAGGTGTTACTAATGTGTCCCAGTGAGCCATGAAAGTGTGAGAGTGAGCCATCATGTACAATGCAGGACCTCGAAACTGAAGCAGGAAAATGGAACTCAGCCATCATTAATGTTTTTATTTACACCTCTGCTTTTCCTGCTGTGGCATGTCAGCTAGTCCTCTGTGAAAACAGCCTACTGCTGGTGCTGGAGGTGCTCTCCAAAAATGTTGATTAAGTTTGACAGACTGCACGTTCGACTGACGATGCCAGTGCTGTCTTCACTCTAGTAAATAATACACTGCACTCATGTTGCGTGATTATTTGATATTATACCTGCATATCAATGGGACGAAAAAAAAAAACACTTCACAACTGGGACCCTAGCTGCTCCATCTTTTTTGTTATTAATGGTTTTTATGTTAGCATTTATATAAAGCAATGATTTCTTGTCTTTTCATAATTACTCCCATAATCAAATCACGCGTGATTAAATTGTGGAGTTTCTAGTTAATTTGTAAACTTAACAAGGTTGCCAATATAAACAGGGCCAAGAAAGAATATTTGGCATCTGCTCGGTTCACTTAGCACTGTGAGAGTAAACGGTACTGATACAAAGACTTTGTGGATAGTGTGGCAGGTCAGTGTGACATGAAATGTAATTATCAGATAGTATTTAAGGGAAAATTAAACACCACAATGCCAAGAGCCAGGAGAGAGATTGGTTTCTCAGTCAGACTATGCCAAAAACCACAGCTATCACTTAGCATTGCACTGAGAGCCTTGAAGAATCAGAATTATATTTCAACTGAATATTGAAGACGTTATCAGCTTGAATAACAACGTACCACTCTAGACGTCACTTTCTGTGTATAAAAAAACCCCCAAAACTACTGATGCCATGTAGTGTAATATGCTCACATGCATATTTAAATTCCCTCCTACCCTTTCTGTGCAAAGAATGCCTGCAGCTAGTAGACCCAAAGGCTGTCCATTTATATTTCTTTTCAAATACACGTGTCATTTAAGCAAAGAAATCCTTCCTCTGAATTTCACAGTTAAAGTAAAAAGTGCAGTTATAACAGGATGAGCCCAGAGCTAAAGGTAGTTTCTCGGTGAGTTGTCTTTGTAGTCGAACACTATCAACAGTAGCGCGTTATTACAAGATCACTTCTAAGGAGGGCCCGCTATTTAGATGTCAGTGCAAAAACAAACATTTTAAAATGAGCTCCAAAGAACTCGAGCTTTGTTGCATTATTAATGGTCGCACAGAGACCAGATGGGGGTAGTGTAAAGGAAGAAAGGTGGAGAAAATGCAAGGAAAAAGAAGTAAGGAAGAGAGGAAGATGGTGAGAGAGAGAGAGCAACACAGAAAGCAGGAAAAATGCAAATTTACAGAGAAAGCATGACATATTACTAATAAAAACAAGCATGAAAGACAGATAGCTGATAAAAAGCAAAAAAAGAAATTGACAGAAGAAGAAACCAGTGAGATAGAAAAAAGTAGATTAGTCTCTTTTGAGCTC
Organism: Toxotes jaculatrix; assembly: GCF_017976425.1. NCBI lineage: Eukaryota > Metazoa > Chordata > Actinopteri > Toxotidae > Toxotes > Toxotes jaculatrix. The sequence goes on along the minus strand of NC_054411.1, from coordinate 11,733,487 downwards.
ATTCAACCAATTAAATCAACTCCCCTCTGTCTCTCCCTGTGCGTGTTTCTGTCTGTGCCCGATCAGCAGCCTCGTAGTCTGTGCCACCCAAACTCACACTACCTGGAGCAAGGAGCTATTTAAGCACCCAGTAAATTATTCAGAAACCTCAGCAGTGTGCTGAACAAACTCTAAAACTGATTGTACCTGAACTTTTTTATATCTGGTCCTGTTTCTATTTATTTATTTATTTATTTTATTTTTTTATAGTCATAAATCTCCTTCCCTCTGTCTTTCTCTTCTCCTTGTGCACTTTCTTATTCCATTAGGAACAAGAGTGGAAACAAAGCACGTTGTAACAGGACCAAGTGAGATTAATGCATCATGAGTAGGCTGGAGCTGTAAAGATGAGAGTTGTGCCTAGTTATCTCCAGTCTAGATACTGTAAGCATTTAAAAATCAGGCTTGAGGCTTAAAACTGAAAAATAGGGCACAGTCTGAGATACAGTGCAAGCTCTATTGATCTTTTACAGTGAGCAATGATTCACAGGGTGGAAAATGATATGTGATGGGCACTGCATTGTTTTCTGGCTGCGTGTGAAATATTTCCACAGCCGTGCAAGCCACTGATTATGTCCTGAATGGGGTTTTATTAATAAAAGAGGTTTCAGTACATAGAAGGCGATGCCGTATCTTCAGTATCTTGCAACATCCGCAGCAGATGAGCCACATTTGCAACTTCCATAATACCTCAACACCCCTCTTTCCTTTGTTCTCTGACCCAGTTTGCTTCCCTCTCCATCCGCTGAACATCCCACCTTCAGAATCACCTCAGGGCCACCATCCCCCTGGCCCATAATCCTTTATCCACACAGGGTACAAATAATAACTCTCGAAGCTAATTCCTCTTTATTTCCCTCGAGTGCAGTATGCAGTCTGAGTTTTCAATAAAAAAGATTTTGTTTCCTCAATCAAAAAAATGATGTCTTGAACCTTTAAGCCATGTTTGTTCATTCTTACACCTCCTCTTATTGTCAGTGCGATTGCTCAGTGTTCGTTTGTAATGAATCAGGAAATTTTATTGCTGCTCTATATCACAAACTATCAGCCCATTTGATCTTATGTGGGTGTCTTTTAAAACTCAACACTGGACAAAACACAAAGGAAACAAAGGACAGCAGTGGTGCAGTTTACTCAGATATGGTGGATATCTGTATTGCTTGCTGTATGGGGAAAAAAAAACTTCTCTCTGCTTTAGAAACAAAAGAAAAGTTCTGTGACAAGATTTTTATCAGGACTTGGTAGAGTTTCATCTCCACCTTGCCGTAGTGCTGCAGGCTGACAGCGAGCTCCAGCTGTCAGAGAGGTTCAGGGGAAATTCTTTCACTCCCCCACATCACACACATCCATCCATCAGCACATCCAGCCCCCCTGCCATCCAACCTTCCCTCTCCCAGTGTCAGATTCAAATGCTGTCTAGAGGAAGGCTCGCAGCAGTGTGAGGAACCTGTAAGTTGGCTTTGGCAAAAGCATAAAAAATAAATATGTTTTTGTATTGTGCTCTAGGGGAGGCTATCAAGCTACCATCTAAAGGCACCAAAACAGTTTCCTCTTTGTAGAACAAAGACGACTGGTTCCAGAAGTCTCACTTGTGGAACCACTCAAAACCTCAAAAGACGAAGAAAGAATTTTATGCCATTAGCCATTTTGATGTGTCAAAATGGTTACTCATTTCAGAAAATTGGACAGAACAAGATGCTATTATAGTTAAACAAAAGGTCAAACAAGGACCAACTGGACACGCATGTCACACAATATGTCCTTTCATTTAAACAGAGCAAACCGAGGGCCAGATCTGTGAACAATGCACACACACAAGCATTTGGCATTTCCTACACATTTAACTAATATTTGTAAAAACTGAACCTGTGGTTAGACTGTGCAAACTTTACACAGCTCAGATAGTGTGTGAGCACACACTTTTCTAGAGTCAGTAGCGGATGATATGATAATTTTTTTTACAATCTTTATTGTTTTGCAATAAAAGGCCCAAAGTAATTACTTTTGTGTGATCAGTCACTCAGTCTATTCCAATGAGCAGTATAAAGTAAAGCATTACCTCTCTGATGTTTGATAATTATGATTAAGCGATCGTTGCCGGTGACAGTTTGTTGGTACATTTGATTCATTAATGATAACACATTCACTCTGAAATAGCCACAGCCGTGCGTAGTGGTCATGTGTAATGACTGGAGATTGAAATACTCTGCTGCTCTCTTTCATTGAAATTGGTGGAGAAGGAAGATGCATTGATTTACAAGCATGATTAAAGGTCTGTCTACACCCATTTATAGTGAGCTGTGGGAGTGGAAACAGTTTTAGTGGGCATTCAGACTAAAAACAACCCACAGCCATCATTTGAAAAGCATATTTAATGTTACTCATGTACACAAGGTTCCAGCATAGATACATTTTCTTTTCCTCTCTGTTACTCATAATAATTTTGCTTCAGCACAGCGCCTGTAAACTCCATAACCCAACATGAAGTAAGTTTTAATCAACCTATACACAAATGCAGCACCAAATAGGTCCATGTAAAATTGGTAGAAATAAAAATGAACTGATGGAATTTGTATGTCACAGTGATGGACTGTGATTAATTACACTGCAGCCTGCAGGCAGTGATTTGTTTCAGCACCCAATGTGTTTTTTTTTTTTTTTTGGCCTAAGAACCATTATGTTGAAGCATCTAAAACTACAAGATCAGCTTCCATGTGGAGGAAAAGACAATGATCTGTAGAGTCAGATGATATATTGTCCCTTTCTCTATAAAACTGTGTGCAGTAATATCAATAAGCTCAAATTTTAGACAGCCTATATTTAATAGACTGGGACCTGATTTTTTACAAATGAGTGTGTGAAACATATAAAAGAAGGAATGATCTGCTAGTCCATCTGTGTGACTAGATTCATTTGAACACTTGCTGTTGTTTTGTCTCAGTGTAACTGGACATCAGCTTCACTTTCACTAATGAGGAGGTGTTTTGTGGATTCATCGTGAGTGTCAGGTTAGCAAGAGGAAGAGTGTGTGGGAGATGTCTGCAGAGGGCTGTTTTATAGAAGGAAGAAGATTACTAAGTGCATAGTGTAATCATCACTGCTCAACAGTTTGATAAGACACAACCACACCGAATGGTCCTTTGGAGAGGTGTGGCATGTTAATGTGCTGCTGGGGTTATGAGGAGATGGCACAGACTGTGGCGTCTTTTAAATTTAAACGGACATGAAATCATTATGAAACGTCCCTTCAGGTGTGTAAATGAAATCTGACGTTAAAAAATAGATTGTTTCAGAGAGTAGCTGCAAGAAGGAGAGGAGGCAGCCTAAGTAAATAATTTGTTACATATGATCCCACTCAGCAATATACTGCAAGTATAAAATAAATGGGAGAAAGGTCATTTGCACCAATATGGAGAAGGAGAACGATCACTTCAACCTGACATGCTTAGTATTAAACCATCGACTACCTGTCAATATTTGAGCTCCCCTGCTGCAACTGCATCCTTGAACAGAGTGCACATTGTGTGTGTGTGTGTGTCGTGAGCACTTGAAGAGGGTGATGCTGCAAATAAACAAACGGGAAGCTGCTTGTGCTGAGTTCACGAACACTCCAGTTTCAGTGATAAAAATAGCAATCATGAAGTGGCAGACTTGGAATCTGTGAAAGTCTGCGTAAGTTTACGGAGAACTTGTTAAACCTACATTGAGTTAACTAAATTCTTTTCATGATTTTCATGAGAAAAGAAGGTGGCCTCACTGCTGCTTGCATCAACTGCACCCCCGCTAGGGATATTCTGTACATTATGCAAACTAATATATTTATGTCTGAATAAATATAAGACTCTTTTCATTCAACATGCAGAATTTAATGATTCCCTGCTGCACGCGGCTTGTGTTTAACATGAATGTGTTGAATCACTGCAGTATTTATAACCATTATTTATGAAATATCTCAAGATGTCTGAATTCTTTCAGAGCACAAACACAGGAAACAAACTGTCCCCGGTAAAAAGTAGTGTTTTAGGTTTCACACTCAAGCTGTTTCTAAGTTATTGTTGTTCGCATAATGTTGTAAAGCATTAAAATATGCCCAGTGCACATATGTATTACACATCCATTGCGCACATTTCCATATCCTCTGGCCTAAAAGAGAATGGGCCTGAAGGCCAGTTTGTTCTATGAGCTGTTTCACTCTTTGACATCCATTAAACTTGTCTGTCTGTAAACTACTCAGGAGCAGTGCATGTAACATGTCAAGAGATGTTAAACAGCATGTTTCTTGTGGCATGTTTAGATCAATGTAGAATGCACTTGCTAAACTGTTTGCGATCCCTTGTGCCTTGTTAGTCTGACAGAAATATGTGAAATCAATGATTTGCAAAGGCTTTGGCATCAAGGTCAGAGTATAAATGCCATAAAATTTGCAATATATATGAAACTAAAGTAAGTCCACATTCCATCATATCACACTCTAGTCCCTCTGTGATGTACTTACCAGGCCAACTCTGTGGGGGGAAAAAAGAATTACTAAAAACCATCTTCAAGGCCTCTGTGTCTCTTTTTCATGTGAAGGTCTGGATGGAGAAATGGCAGGATGTTACTAATGAACCCAAGTAGTAATGCCTGGAGAGCTCACCCTTTCATGGCTATTCAATGAACTGATTAGCCATTCCTTTTCTGCATTTGAAGCCAATCAAAGTAGCTGACAGAGCTTAATCACTTGTTATATCCTTTCATTTCACAAGCGTTTTTTTTTTTTTATTTGTTCGGTTTACGTATTTGTTTTCAATCACTCACAGATTATGCTTGGACTCTTGGGGGTGGGAATTGAAAAGTGGCTTTCTCACCACTGAAGAGCACCACGTGGAGTAATGAACAAACAAAAATAGCCGCTGCAGTCTCGGTGTTTGGCACATGCGGGGATAATAGCTCATTAAACCTACAGCCTGTGAATGATAACTTATAGTGATCATGATCAGCCATCGTTCCCTTTAATTAGAGAAAATGCATTCATCTTCCGCTGTGTTCTCTGCTCGCACTGGAGTCTCCTTGGGGATTCTCCCACTCTCTTAATTCCTCTCGCCTGCCTCTTCTATCTGTCGTAAGACGATGTAAGAGAAGAGGTGCACATTGTAATACACTTCTCAGTAATACACTGCTTAGTATTAAAAGAGCCAAGTATTAGTGGCATGAGGATGGCATATTAAGAGCATCTTTTCCCTGCAAGACAGATTAATATTTGTGGCAGTACCTGTCCTCGAGTGAGAAATCTGCCACTTTTAAGTTACACGTGTGTTCTTGACCTTGACGTCTGACCACCTCCCTGTTGATTAGTTCGCTCAAGAGATTGATTGATCCCTTTGGATCTGATTATCCCAAAAAATAGTCTGTGAAATAATGTCAAGCCTAAGTGGCACTTAAAAGTCATTAACCCAGCCACTGGTCTCACTGACCCAGTGACCTGTTAAAGGGAGCTTCAAACCAAAAATTGTAATAAGACGCAGGGATTTGGGGCCTGTCTTGACCTGTCAACAGCAGATTCACCACCATCAACAACCTCAATTTCAGTTTCAGTTTTCTCCAAACGTGTATTCTCATGACAAGGTGACACATCTGGCTGGACGGAAATACAGTCCAATTAGGAAAGCCCAAAATTCAAGTCTCTCTCCTCGTTTGAACAATTTTTGACTTGACGGACAAAAGCTTCTCTCTTTCTCTTCTGGAGTCTTTATTTTCTGGCTTTTTATTGATTGACAACATTTTGGCAGAGAGCAGTAATTTCTATCACTGCATAGCAGGGAAGCCTGATAACACTGCATTAGCAGAGTTTGGGCAGAATTCAAGAGTCTTATTCAGAGGAAAATATCCCCTACTCATACATTTTATGTCAGCACTGGGCTTGAAAAAGGTATTGTTGTAATTACTAATGGGTCTATTCAAAGAATATACCTGTGTTGACATTTACAGCAGTGTTGTACTAACATGAGGTTAAAACCATGTTTTTCACAAAAAAGGCCTGTACCGAAAACACCATGATATATTGTTACAGTACACAGTTCTTCTAACTGTAGGGAAAGAGTTTGATTAAATTAATATGCAAATGCAGTTGACAAATGTTATTTGCAGAGTAAATGAACAGCACGTACAGTATAAAGGATAAAAGCCATAAGTAAATGGTAATATAATAAATTATTCTTGACAGAAAATATTCAATTTATTTTGTCAGTTAAGCTGCCATTGTGCAAAATGGGTCACATTTTTTATGCCATTTCAATATTATTTATTTGTGCTTACAAAGAGAGCAAAATGTTCTGCGTGATAATCTCACACATAACTGATGGTTTATAACATGCTAGTTCAGAAATAAAGACGCCCCCTGAACGCTTTGAATAGCTGTTCATAGGTTCTGCTCATAGACCAGACTCTTTACAGTACACACTGCCTGACAGGTCCTGTTGCCCTTGCACTCTGTATTTATAAATATTATATTCACATTGCACCTGATTACACATCTAATTCTGACTTAATTACATTTTATATGTTTTCTCTCTGGAGTGTGTACGTTTTATAGTATGTAAAAAGAACATAACTTTCACAGTAACACATTTTTGATGGTTTTTAGCTGTTTGAGACAGGTATGTCTGAAAATAATTTTTTGAACTTTTTACACATACCAATATACTGTGAGTAATTATCTAGTGCACCAGTACAAGCCAACTTTGCCAGCAAAAAAGTACAAAAATACTTAAAGTAGAGGTATTGTTAAGCCCAAAGACAGGTGCAAGATGTCTGCCGCTTTAAAATGCCACAATACTTGAGGCAATGCCTTATGAAGACCCACAAAAGTGAAGGTGGAAAACATTTAGCAGCAGTGTGTCTCTTCAGTGGAGTTTGATCTTCAAGTGTCTCCTCTGCTGAGCACTGTCATCCTGCAAAATGAAATCTTGCTTTTTTATTTTTTATTTTTGATGAAAAGGAAATTGAATTTTCCAGAATGCTTTTCCTGGGGGGCAAGGCACAGAACTGGCTGAGGGTTTGGTAAACATTTCACTGGTCATCTTGCACACCTCTGAAACTGTAATTAAAGGGTGTCTATGAAGCTTCTCAGTTCGCCATGCCAGGACATCCCAAGGCAGCAAGTCGAAGGCAACTGGACCTGCTGTTTGGCTTTTGACAGTTATTTCAAGAGGAGAGGTGAAAAATCCTCAGCAGCAAACAGCAAGTCCAGTTCCCTTTTGTTTTTCTTCTTATGGATAAGGTGTGCAGTACCATATCTCTATTTTTACATCTCTCCGCACTGAGCAAGCAGTGGTTTGATCGTCGTTCTGTGTCAGATAAAGCTAAACATATTCATGCACAGCTGTTCAGTGGCAATTTTGCGTGGTCTCTGTTCCATGGTTCTATTTGTCCTTAGAAAAACTAGTGAATACAACACACTTCATAACTTACATAACATTATCAACATAAGAGATCCCTCGATGTGCAAAATCAGCACTACTAGATCCTGCTAGTGGTGAAAAAAGAAAAACATCCTATGTAGAGTCATTTCAAAGTACTTGTAGTTAAATGAAACCACTTGGGATTGATGAATACATGTATATGTTGATGACAGGAGAAAGAGAGGCAAATTCAGAAGGCTTGACGAGGATAAAGGGCTTCTCTTTTTAAATCTAGCAATGTGTCAGCATCATTATCAAAGTATGCCTGAATGTAGTCCTGATGAGCCAGAACACTTTGTCTCCCCTCCAAGACACATAAAAGCTCAAGTAGATTAATCATTCATGCTAAAGGTGTAACAGCCTGAAGTACCAGGCAGCAATGGCAAGGTCTTATGAGCATGTCTGACAACCTTGTGACTTTGGATGTTTGTTTGAGAGTCAGGCATCACCATCCCTCGTCTACACACTGAGCTGAAATATTGATTAGCATTTGTGTCTGTATTCCCATCACAATCATACCACTAACCAGAGAATTGCCTCTCAAAGCCCTGATAAAGTTTCATTTCATTTTTGAGATGCTGTAGATTATTGTCCATATGGGATAAATTTAATCTTTCCATGGGCTAGAGTTTCTCGTATCCAAATGCTAAACTTCATATAGTGGCAAATATAGGAGAGTGCAAAGAATGAATAGAAAATAAAAGTTCAAGAAGATTCTTTGGTGTACTACAGCCCTCCATTTTTTTTTGTCTTAGTACAAGGACACGAGATGAAGGAAAGCACATTTGTTGACAATCTCGTTATTAACCCAGCACTCGTGGTCCGCTGAAAGAGACCGGGAGAGAGAAAGAGGCGAAGGTTGTTTTCTGCACTTGCCTCTGCCTCTCCAGCTGTGAACAAACATCTTTTTAGCATTCATGATGTTTTGCTTGTCCTCTTTGCATTTGTGTAGTCACTGTATGTTTCTGTATGCAGTGCTAAGTATTTTCTTTTCTCTTTTTCTTGCCCCTGAGGCAGCAGATTCAATCCATCGGATTTTGTCAATGAACTGTGAAGACACTTTGACCAATTTACTGGCGACTGCTGCCCTCCCCGCAACGGAAAGTTTTGTATGTTGTGTGTGTTATGAAAAGATCCCAAGTGGTCGGAAGAAAAAGGGGGTTGCTGAAAGATTCATAGAACCCTCGTTCAACAGGCGTTTCCATGGCAACACAACAGTCTCTGGCTAAAAGAACTGAAGGCCTCAATGCAGACGCAGTTCCACCGCCTCAAAGACCCTTTGATTTCTGTGTACACAGAGCAACACATTCACACACACGCGTGCACAACCAACACATGCGTGGCTCTATTTTTTTTGTGTGTGTGCATGTGTGTTTTTAATATTGTCATGAAATTTCTGTGCTCATTTTGTTTCCCCTCTTGGAAATCGGTATAATCTCATTCTTGCTTTGCAATAAACACTTGACTTGGTTTCTAACAACTCAAAGGCAAACATTGTTTTCCTCATTTGAATTCAGCCAATGAGTTTAAACAGATTTACATGGCGTTACACAACTGATTAGATGTAATTACTTGGAAATGGGATATTTGGGTGAACGTGGGCAAACGGAGTTTTAAATGATCATCCGCGAATTTGTCCTCCCTCACACACTCATGCAAGATGAATTCAAATAAGTTTCTCTTCATCATGTGGGTGATAAAAACGTAGCCAGTGGGATTGCGTGGAGGCTAGCTGTTGTTTTTGGACATTTTTGAGCTAAGGGACACATTTCATTCATTTCTCCTTGTAAACATGGCATGATCCCTTTTCATCTTTTCTCAAATTGCCCCGTAGACTGCGACACTGAACCGTCCACCCACGGTGTAAGGTCCCCTCATTTCATAAATAAAGCATCCTCCTAAGTGAAACGATTTAGTGCACAAGTAAGACAAGGAAGAGGCATTATTATTGCAGCATCACATCGCCCCCAGCCAAGATTTGGGTGAGGTCTCACTGCTCAACACAAGGGAGGGGGGGGCACTCAGAGCAATATCTGCTTACAGAGCGTGCATCCTGAATAATAAAATGCTAAATATGTCTGTCCTGTGAGACCGGGCAATGAAATACTTAATGAAGTAATAAGATGCTCTACATTCTTCAAGCATGTGGTGTCCAGGTGGAAATAAGTGAACTCTGAAATGAACATCACTCTTCCCACATATTAGGACATTCTTAGATGCAGTATATATCCCTCATTAATACATGTGGGATGTTGGTCATGAACAGATGTTGCTTTGGCTGGCTCAACAGTTGTGAATGAAATGGGGAACAATTACTAAACGGGAAACAAACTGTAGCTGGCTAGCCTCACTACCTCACTAACACAGCAAACAGCTATGATAAGCATCAGTGACATGACAGTTGTCAGGAACGGGTATGTTAGAGTTATATTTAAAATGTAAAACAACGGGGTCATTGTTTATTAACAACTAGCAACTTACCATGATGGCACTACTCGACTCCGCACCGCTATCTGCTCAGTTGAGATGCGTACTCTGCTAAATAATCTCCAGACAGTGCTGGGAGTGTTGTGAACATTGGAGTTGGAGTTGAAGCGCAATCTGCTGGACAAACTATGCGATGACACCATTTCTAAATTACCCCAAGCTATTTTTTTCTGCATTAAGTTCATATTGACGTATATCAGACAATATGGACCACAATATATCCATGATAGACCACTGACCGATAGATTTAGTTGACAGTGCTAGGAAGACTGCTCTGAAGAAGCAGTCACACTGGCGTGTTATGGGATTTGTGAAAACTGTAACAATGTGGGGAAGGTGGGTAGTAATTTTTTAACCACGTTCCCATGTGACCATTTGTCCTTACCTTGTAGCTGGAGTCCTTGTGTTGGAACTTGCACTGGGAGCTGGCAGTGCTAGCTGTAATGACTGCAGATTGCAGGGTTGACAGGCAGGGAATAAAATACAAAATAAAGGTGGTAATAACAAAGTTTTAGTTCTTTGTTCAGTTTTACACTGCTCCATCTTTATACTGCACAAGCTAACTACATTTTTGCACAGTGAGTAGTTCCTTTAAACAAAAGGACCTGCCCTGCACAAATTGTATTTTTTTGTATTTGAATGTATTTTATTTTATCTGTTTTATTATTTTTTTCTTGTTCGTCACTTTGTTGAATTCTGTCTGAAGACCTTTCAGCCCCAAAGGGCCTTTAGGCACAGCAACGACATTCCTACTTTCTCGTCTGTGCGACACAACCATCATGATTCTCAGTGGAGAGATTAAGAGATTAGAGAACTCTCTCGTTCGTTATGCGTGTGTGTGTGTGTGTGTGTTCGTTCCTGTGTGTGTGTGTGTTCGTTCCTGTGCGTGGGTGGGGCAACACGTGGTGGACCTGTTTGTAAGTAGGATCCTTTTAATTCAGTTTTCAGGTTGTACTTGTTGTTCCATGTATGGATGTGTTTATGTGTGAATCTGAGGTGTTTGTGGAGAAGAGACTGGTCTTTTCAACCCATGGCAAATTTCTATCCAATTAGAGATATACATCAATGGTGTATGATGCAAGTATGTTTGTATGATTGTGTTTATCAGTGACCCTTAGGAAACTACATATTTGCACACTTGTTGGGGCTGTTTCTCTGGATTTCTTTCAAATCCTTTTATTTTGGTTTCCTTCTGATGTGGTTTTTCATAATGCATGCTTTAAAAAGGACCCAATATTCCAAAAAAGCTGCTTCAGGGCTTCAATTGATCATCCCATATTTATCCCATCCCATATCCCATATTTCTCATCTCCAAATCTGACACAGATATCTACTACATGTTTCTTATTCTGAATCATTCTAGCTTGTTGCGCGGAACAGATCAGAAGTAAAATACAGTGTGAGCTTCTCTAAATTCTGAAAGTTTGCTGGAGTGATGACTGGAGATGGTTGACGACGTCAGAACCGAAGGACGTTTCAATCAGCTTCAGCTTGAAGAGAAAATATCACAAAAGCTCGAGGACACGAGAACTGACAGAACTCTCCTCTACACAGCTCTTTGTATCAGATGTGAAGATGAGTTCTTTGATACATGTTTTTTAAATTTTTCTGAAGTCAGGCACTTCAAAATTTTTTTTAAAGAATAATGAATCTACAAGTTTAAAACAGATGGGAAAAACCAGATAAACTCTTAGGATCCAGACAAAAGTGTGGGCTTGCAGTGACCCCTGCCGTCATTTCCCAAGCATTGCAGGTCTGTTCTTTTTGAGCAGGTTCACACACAGCAACAAACATTAGGCCTCTATTACCCCACAATTTACTATTCTGACATTTTGACTATTTGAAGCCTGTTGTTACAAATGTACCTCAAAGCTGTTAATTATCTAATAATTTAAGTTACCTCAATTTGCTCTTTGGCAGTTTACATAATATTATGTCCCCATATTCAGAGTAGTAGAGTAGTCTGTTCTTCTTTGTTTGTTATAGTCAGAACATTTTTTTTTATAAACATAGTATTACTGTATTTACAGTAATCTACTCTTAACCAGGTTATTCATGTAGCAGCACACACACACACACACACACACACACACTCATGCTCCCACACACTTACACACATACACATACTCCGTTATTCGGTCACCTCCTTTCAGCGCCTAATGAGAGGAGACTTTTGTAACTCCTTAATTTTCCTGGTGAAAAATGTTAATGGAATTCAGTGGGAAATGAGCTTCTAATAGCTTCACGCTGCCCCTCATCCTCAACTCCCGTCTCTTCTGTCACCTCTTTTCTTTTACCCATCTTTCCTCCCCTCCATCCACCACTCTCCCCTCCATTATGTCCTATCTCCTCAATTACGCTTCCCTTTACTCCCTCCTTCCCATCTCCCCACCCCTTTTTTTTGACTCCTTCCCCTCGCCCCACCCTCTACACTCCCCACTTGAGCAGTGGGCTCTCGCGCTCTCCTTTGAAGCCTGTCCCATGCTGAGGGCCTCGCCAATTAATGGCTGTCATGTTTGCTCTCTGGTGAAGGTGCCGTAAGTGGTGCAGACAATTTGTATTACAGAGGGTCCATCTCATGCATGGGTGAGCAGGGTGATGGGGCCTGCCTAACCTAATAGGCTGTGGATGCAGAGGCCATAGACCCACAGCACTCCACAGCTGGGAGGCTTAAGTAGGTGCTAGCTAAACGCAGTATTCAGACTGGACAGAAACTACATGGTTGCACAAAATGGCAACTTATATGCATTTACAAGCATGATAGGGGTGATCTGGGCATGTAAGAGGAAAACTGAAAGGCACAGAGCTGCATGTGTAACTTTTTAGTTGTGAGCTGCTTCTTCCTTCTGTCCTCTTCTCCTCTGTCTGCTGCTTTATGCCATCCAGACTACTATAATTGGATCAAGCACTGCAGATCACCTCTCATTACTTAAACTGACAGGGCCTGTCTCAGCTGCTTTGCGAGAGGACAAACAGCAAGACAAAGGGGAACATGGGTGGGAGCTCTGTGTGTGTGTGTGTTTGTGATTGAGCGAACCAGCTTGAAAAAGTATAAATTTCAGGTTCAGTTCATTTTTAAATCTTGCTAATTTACAATACAGTTTGCATTACACTGAAAATGAAAGGTTGGAATACAATTATTCATTTTTTGGCTATTGGTTTTGGATGCATCATCATCAAAAACTCACATGACATAAATTGTGGCTTTGTTCATCGTATCGAATATGTTGCTCAAAAGCAGTTTTCTGTTTAATCGTTTTTTTTGACATCAGTGTCAAAAATGTTCTGTTGCAGGAGTTGCATGAAACTTTTACAGCATAGACAATACTCATAGTAGATAGAAAGATAATGTTTCTTTTTTTTTTTTGGTAACAATTGAAAGTCAAATACAAAATCACTGAGCATTAACTGCCTGAGCGGATGCTGACTTATAATTGGAAAATGACTTCAGACAGGCACATTGAGGCCGTGTTATTCTCCACATATTGCTCAATTATTTATTTATTGGTGTATTTCTGTCCAGTCTCCACAGGTGGTTTTTGAGACTCCTGAAGCAGGGGTTTGTGGGAATGGTCAGCTGTTCTGCATAATTTCTTATTACTGCTAATATGGGAAGTGATTGAATTCAGGGAGGCAGCAAGTCAAATGATAAAACTTCGTATTTCATGTGCCTCTAAATGAATTATCACTCACCAAGATGTGTGTGCATAGTATGCAAATGGTGTTTTTTGTTTAAGCATGATGTTGCTATAACCTGTGTTTCTGTACCTACATAACAAACAACAACAAAACAATGCTTACATTGGATGACACCTCCGTATGAGCTGTATATAAGCTGAATATTGTACTCAATACACATCATTAATATTTATGTTAGCCGAGGCAGGAGTTGTATTCACCTCATCTTTATTCATCAAAACACATGTCAACACTTGTACCTCTCCTTGGGATGGAAACAGGTAACTGTGCTGTTGGTTTGTACAATTTAGATTCCAAATGAAATACATGTGCAAATGTATTTCATATTCAAAATGGGTCAAATTGTTTAATACAGGGTTTTCCATAATTGTGTACAGTATTATGAATATGCTAAATGCAATGTAAGTAAACATTTATTGCAAGAGGTTTGGGTTTGGGTAGTAAGCACAGAGCAAAGTATTTCAAATCAATTTAAAACCTAATGTTGATAAGGTAAATACCTGTCTTCTGCTCCCACCATCTCTCAAAGTGAGAAAGAAGTCTTTAGATGGTGATTGAAGCAGTGGCACGGACTCCTTTTTCTCATTCACCCAGCACACTGCTATAGCTGTCAAAAACACTCCCCACTGACCAGCTACTAATGCTAACATATCAGTCGTCACTGCACACAATGATGCAGACGCCCACACAGACAGTCACTGACTTGATGTCTTGCCCTGACTGATGACTGTTGATATGAGCCATGTTGCTTGAACTCCAGGAACTGGTTCCCAGTTCAGGGCCTCGTTCTAGATGACCCTTTAAACTAGATTAACACAAACAAGCTTTGGAGTAGTCCTAGATTTAATCTACTGTGGTAAGTCTCCTGCTTCGATGAAGGCTTAAATGTTACACTTACTTTTATTTCCAAGATTAAGCCAAGTTTAACTTTGTTCCCCATTTACACTGTGTTAACATGTAAGCCTTACATCGCTATCGAGTCCGGATAAGGACATTCCAGATGTGCACTTACTTACCTGTCAAAACCTACAGAGTCTTCCTCCAAGTTGAAAATTTACCTAACTCAACCTCTTCCTGCTAGCTACAGCATGCCTGGCAAAAGCTACAGGACATATCAATAACTCTCAAAAAGCTTTTGAAAAATGAACTGAACTGTAGAAGATGGTCTGTAGATCAGCTTTATATGTGGGGAGACAATTGTTTTGAAAAATACCAAAATCTAGGACTTTGAGGAGACTGTGTATGTCAAGATTGCACACAGGTTTTCTTCATTGTTCTGCTCTGACACTTCAAAAATGCATTTCCCTTGAGGCATTACTTCAACGCTACAATCAATCAGCACATTTAATTGGGTAATTTTTCCACAATACAAGCTCATATCAAGGCTAAAATAATTACAGAACAGTATTGGAACATGTACTTTTGTTTGCTTTCTTCTGAGTCATTTGTCTGTTTGCTGCAATTTTATAACCATCCACAACACTCCTTTATAAGCCAATGCTGATTTGGCTCATTTGTAATCACTTTTCTTTCTACTGGAAGTAGCAGTTAAGCATCAGTTTCTACCACTGCTTGTGCTGCTTGTTGTCTGTTTCCTAACTGTAAATGTTTCATGCTACTTATTATTTTAGAGCTCTTCCTGAGAATTTTTACACCTTTAAAAACACAACCCAACAGGTTTAATATCAGCTCTTTTTTTCCTCACCTTCCTCTTGTCTGCATGGCAGGGCAAAATAAATTGGAAACAGAAAAGTGAGAATGCTGGAAAACATGGTTGACATGGTCCGAACGTGTCATTACTGAATGTAGGTGTAAAAGGGCAGGCTGTATTATAGCCGGAGGAAATAATTTCTCCTCACAATTTAGATTCAGTGTTTTTAGTTGTGTGCTAATGGGGCTGTCAAGGTGAGTCCATTAATGCTGGAAAAAATAGAACAAAAAAAAAATGTGTGTGGTGTGTGCATGTGGAACACATGAGTGGGTAAGTGTGTTTGCTTATGCACAGGTGTGCGGAAATGAAAGAAAGAAGACAATGAATCGGATTTTAAAAAATACAAAAACAAACCAAACATAGTAGCTGCATAACAGCAGAGTAATTTTCAAGCTGTCATGAGTGACAAGTGGCACCCACACATTGTGTGTCAGCGTCACACTGAGTCATACTGGGAGCTATGCTGAAGAGAGGGATTGTCTTCCCATCATGCTGTAGTGTAGAGACTGTGTACCTAATCAAAAAAGACAGAGGTTGTAATTGGTTTTAATGGAGGTGTGGTAGCAGAGAGCAGCTTTTCCATTTAACCAGAACTTAGTGTTCAGGTTTTGTGTGTCCATGTGTTTGTGCACTAGAAGCACAGCTAACACTACAGAAGAACGAGTTGCTTCTTTGAGCTACACACAGCCCGACATATTCACTGTCTGTCACTTACTCACGCACTCGCACACAGATAATTCCTCAATAATCAATCTAATTGCAGTGAATAAAAATGTAGCTCATTATGAGGTGCTCTGTGCATTGGAACAATCAAGTTATAGATGATGGAGTCCTGTAGTTGTTTTGTTTAATTGACATTTTCATTCCTATGCTGCCTCTTTTCTTTGTAACTGCTGTCTATCATATGTTTGAATTTCTCCCCTGAGACTGAAGCGCTCTCTCTAAAACAGAGAGATATCTGGCAGGACGGCAGGTGTACAGAAAATAAATGCTTCATCCATTAGATCAGAGCAATTAGCACTATTACTCACAGTGTGTGATGCTGAGGACGGCATCTGCGATCCAGCTCTTATTCATCTATCTCAGAAGCAAATGTGGGTGTTCTAAACACTAGAGGGTGCTCACAGCTCTCACCACAACCTTTCACAGAGCCAGATTTCTTTTTGTTGCTCCTGAAACTGGCTCGAGATGATTAATACAATTCTCAGCCCCGAAGTACTTATACTTTTGTGTGCGTCATAAAGTGTGACAGTAAACACCCAGTTTTGAGGTTTTATAGTTTTTATTTCATCTATACCAAAATTTCCCTTTTTTTAATAAAAGTTGCTTGGAATTCATGTATTATTTATGCTGTATGTATGGCTGTGTCATGAAAATAAACCACAGGATCTGTGTAGTGGCATGAACAGTCTGTCTTTTCCATATTTTTCATTTTATTTCCATTGAACCTCCCTGCCTTGTTTTCGTCAGCTTTTTCCTCCATAGGTGCTTTTTTTTTGCTGACAGGACAATCCTTCAACCCTCCTTAACATAGTAAATCAGCGTTGGGAATATGCAACCATTCTACAAAAGTGTATCAGGCTTTGCTTTGTATCCAAGTGTCTGCATGACTGCATGTCTGTTTCAGTTTCTGATACAGCCAAAGAGAGACAGCCCTGTCTGAATAGTGAGCCACACACAGCTGTCCTGTGAGGCATGGCATCACTGTCCTCCCTCTCCTGGCACACAGCTCCCACCCATGAGAAGAGCTTTACTGAATATGGATGGAGACGTGCTGCTGCCAGTGGGCGCCAGACTGTGGTCCAGCACCACCTGAGAGAGGAGGGAGAGGCAGTGGGAGACTGGATCGGTTAAAAAAAAAAAAAAAAAAAAAAAAAAAGAAGGGTTATGCCAAGAAAAAGCACCTGTAAACACATCTGGGGGACGAAGTACAGACCTTCAATAACATCCTTTGAGGAGTTGTGAGGGAATTTAGGTTGAAAGGACGGTAATCAGAGACATTTAGAATTAAAGCGAATTGAAAATGACTCACCCAGTGCAGCTCTACTACTCTGTCTTTGCTGTCTGTATCCAAGGCCAAGGCCTGTCTTGTTGAGCTTTGTGATGCTTTGTGATGAAACTACAGCACTATGTTCCTCCCAAATCCTACTCGTTCTCTCTGTAAGTTCTCCATCTCACACTTGGTATCCAGCAGCTCATTTCCTTCCCCAGTTCATTGTCATCCCTCTTATCAGCCAACACCTGTCATTTGCATTTCCCAGGCTGTCATTTCATTAATTGACAGTGATTAGTCTGGCAAATGTCATATACCTCACAAACTGGGGTAAACAGAATGAGGGATATTGGGATATAATTGCGTGTGTGTTTGCTGCATTTTTTCATTTAATCAACACCCGTCTTATCAGTTATCCTGTTCCTCCATGTCTGCTTGGTTGATTCTAATCATGACGTAAATTCATGTATAAACTGTTGCCTCCTTGCTGATTCCCTCATGCAACGGATTGCTATAGGGGTCTTGCAAATGGCAATCCAATCTTCACACGTGTAATGAACGTGGAAATACTTGTAATACGAGTATTGGGCTCTGCTAATAGAGTCCAGATGACCACATGCACACCTTCACAGAACGGAGATCGAAGTAACATGGCTCATTGGATTATTAACACAAAAATGTAAATTCACAGGAACAGAGGGGAGAAGAGGCTGCTGTGAGGTTCGTAGCCACACAGCAGTTGTGTCACATGGTCCGTGTGCTTCCACTGCCCATGTTAATGCGTGAGCGTGCTTATGGACCTGAAGCAGTAGATTTTGGATCTAGTCCATTTTCTTTCTGAAAAGAAGAGCTTTAATCAACGTCAAGTCTGGAAATAAAAGTGTGTTGTTAGTGTTGAGTAGAATGAATTGATTTCATGCCAGTTTTAAGTATTTTTCATTTATAAGCTAAAAAAATATATAGTTAATGTCACAAAATACAACACAGGAAAAAGGAAAAGGAAAAAAATACTGTACTACTGTGACTGTAAAGCCTCTCTGCCACTGCTGGTGTATTGATATAAAGAGGTTCTAGTCCGCTAGTCACAATGCAGGTCCTCTGAGTATTACAAATACTGCACCTGAGTGCAGAGAACTTCAAAGCTTGGTGCTGTAAGAGAGAAAAAGAAGATGATCATTTATATCGACTGGGTCGAAATGTGAGAGAGCTGGTCCGATACCGGAGGGAAATGGTAGGGCAGTTTGACTCTTCAAAGCAGAGTAGAGAGCACTTTGTAAGTAAATTATACTAATGATTCAGCCAATGGAGTTGTAATTGCCAGCAGGCAGGGAGGCATAGCTGAAGGGGGCAACCTTTCTTTGTTGTAGAGAACAGTCCCACTCAGGACATCCTGGTGACTCAGTGAACTGTGCTGCACACACAGTAATTATATGAGTGACATACCTTCTTCATTCCCATGGGAAAATTCCCTTTTCGCTGGCCTCCTACTGCAAGCGGGGTCAGGGGGCTGAGGAAGTGACAGAGCAGCAGGTTCAGAGCTGGCAGTCTTTTCAGGGTATTCTTATGCCATCAGTTACAAAACATAATACATTATAGTTACATGTGACACTATATTAAGTGAAAGAGGTGTTTGTGTGTGGCTCTGGAAGACTTGGACAAACAACAAATTTTATGGTTTAATTTAGAGGACTTGCTGAAACCTTAAGGTATTTAATTTCCTGTGATTAACGAAAGCTAATTAACTGTCCATGCACCCACAGAATTAGTCAACTTATAACTGCAGCAAGAATCAAGGATGCACAACTGTTTGTCAGATATAAATGTCATACAGGAGATAAAAGGTTGGAACCTAAATTTGGTTATTTAAAGATGGCCTCTTTATGCACTGCTGCCCCAGGTGTGAGTCATCATACGCAGATGGTCACATATCGCCTGTCTTCCTCCTTTTATTGGCACTCATCACTTCATACTGTGTCATAAAGCAAGAACACCTGGCAATTTTACAGACATGTCAGTCATGTTTATGATGGCTGTCCACAAGGTACTGGGAAGAACTGAATGTGGCTGCATGCACATGCACATACACACGAGAGCTGTGACAACTGTGACATGCTATTCCAGAGAACCAAAGAGCCACCCTGCCTCTTCTGAGTGATGAGGAGACCATTATGCCACATGTACACCACCCTGACTTCACCGCAGGCCTCATCCAACCTTACAACGTTAATGGAGACTTCATGCCCCTAGGCAACCCGCTGCAGCTGCAGGTCTTGTCATCGGAAAGGAAGAAGCAGAGCAACACAAAGATACACAGACCGAGGAAAATAGAAAAGGAGAGAGTGGAAGATGGAGTGGGTGGGGGTGTATGTGTGGTGGTGGTGGTGGGTGGGGGAGGCGGGGGGGTTGTTAGGAGAAGAGGAAGTGGGTGCTTTCTTTGCCAGGAGAGAGCTGATCCAGTCTAAGACTCTAATGTGTAGAATTGATCTCTGGCTCTTCCGTCTCTGTTTCTTTCATGCCACTCTATACTCTTTCTTCAGCACACTGACACCCTCCCAACCCCCTCCCAGCCGACCAAACGTGCACACACACACCTTCTTGCTCTCAGGCACACACGCCAGGATCCTCTTTTATAAAGAATCCTCTTCGCTATTGGCTCCTTAAATTGCCTCTCAGTTTTCATTTGGCCCTTCGATTAGTCTATGTGCCTGCTCCCCTTGTGCTCTCTCCCAAACCACTAGAAGCGTTGCTTGCAGGCAGATCAATGGCACACTGCCCCAGGAGGAGCTGGGGAGAGGGTGACTGCGGGTGTTCTGTCTCTCACCTCTTCCTTCCACTGCTTGTTTCCTGCACTTCTTAATCGGGATAGACTAAACTAAACTTTCCCCAACATACTCAGTACTTTCACTTCAGCATTAGTGTGTTCCTAAGACAGGTACTACTTACAGTACAAACACTAAATGTGATGCACCAGGTGTAATGGGTTTTCCTCCAAGTGTAAGTACTACCCTAACATGTATCATATTTCATGTGTAAAAATGAAGGAACTAACTGTTTTCTAATTGCTAAACTAGGGCACAAGTGTAGCCTACTTCTAAGGCAAAGTCATAAATCAGGGGTATCTGATGATAGCTGCTAATGAGCACATTGCCCTCACTTGTGCTCAGACCGCAGCTCAGTGAGTGGCAAACGGTTCAGAGCAGTGTTGTGAGAAGAGGGCTGGCGATTATCGTTGTTGAAAAGTCAAGAACACCCGCGAATCTGTTTCAGGTATTTTAGCAAACCGTGTTTTTTTTTTTTTCCAATTCTCTATAATGCGACTTATATATAAATGCAGTTTGAAGGGTTTTAAATTTCCTAAAACACATAACTGCAACCCGAGTATCCCCTTTTAAATTCTCTGTTTCATCTTTGCCCCCAATTATCACAGTCCTTCATCTCCTTCCTCATCATCTTTACACTCTTCACACTGCAAATGGAAAAAAGGGAGAAAAAACAGCTTGCTAGCAGTTGATTCAGGCTCAGTTTTAATTGCAGACATGCCTGAAAGTGTTGAATGATGTTAGTGAAGGTAACAGCTGATCTGTTGACTGAGTAAAGTGTTGCTTATTGTTTTGGAACTGCAACAAGCTTAATGAGTCACCTGTGCAGTCAGCCAGCATAAAGACCATGCTCTAATGTTCATGGCTTAATTGTGAGTGTGCTCTAGAAATATGCCCATGGTTTGTAACTGTGACAGCTCGAATAACAAAGAGTTTTTTTCCCCTCATCCATATCCTTCTCTTTTTTCTACCTTTAGTAAGTTTGAGAGCTTTTAAACAAATACCTACTACATGAATTTATCAAGTTCTACATGGCTAACGTTAAGCAAACCTTTGTCCAACATTACTTAAACAGCCAGAAGAAACTGAGAAACTTGGGTATCGATCTTCCTTCACTACTTTGTCAAAAGTAAGCCCAGAAAACCCAAAACAATAAGCTAAAAGCTGCAGACATGCTTCAGACGTGTGTTGATTCTAACTGGGATCGGCACTAGCAGCCCTCATACATGGAAGGACTGGGTTTAGTGTTGATTTCAGAGGTACTGCTTAATTGAGCTTTAACTACCCTCACCTACCTGTTTCACCTCTCCTTGGCAGAAGTTGGTCATAGTGCAGCCAGAGGCAGTTGGACAAAGACCTAATCACTTCACACCACATACTCCACTTCACATTTTCCCATCCTAGGGTCCAACTCACACTTTTACAAGGACACTGTGCCTGTAGCCTGGGGATACTGCTAGTTATTGTGAAGAAGTCAAGTTCAACCACACACAATATTTGACATGAAGAGAAAGGAGTTACTCTCTGTCCTTTGGGGCCATATTCTCTTCTCATGTAAGAGAAGGTTGTTTAGATGCTGCTGTTGGGGAAAAAAAAGGTGCATATGATTTAAGACTGTGGCGCACACGGTCGAAGTGACTCATTTATCACATCTGGAGCCGCACGGAGAAAAAGCACGGAAAAGGAGTGACACAAAAGGAATATAAAGCCGAGAGAAAAGAAGTAATTCCTTCAGGTGGTTTAGACTCATCAACCTCTTTTCCCCTCATCACCTGAGCTCCACCCAAGGCTCTGTCCCATCGGAGCCAGCCAATTACACTAGGGCACTGATGTGTGTGTCTGTGTGTGTGTCTACCCTAGACTGTGTGTGTGTATGAATGTCGAATCATTTTGTGTGTATAGTTGTGTGTGTGTGTTTGTGAGTAAAACACCTGAGAGGCACAGAAGATTGATGTACTGCCATGAATCAACAGACGCTGTTGTAAGGGATTGTGTGCCTCAAAGCTGTGATCAAGCTGTGTGTGTATATTTGGTTGTTTGTGTGTGTGTGTGTGTGCGTGTGCAGGTTTGTGCTGATCCAAGCCTGACTGTGACAGCTGTTTTGCCAGAGTGCTGTACATGATCTCTCTGGGTAAACTTAGCATTTTGTAATCATTTTCGTCATAAATGTTTGTGCATGTGTTTGTGTTAAAGTGTTTCCACGAGGTATGCGGGTTGGAGGTAATTTCAGACAGCTGAGCCAAATCAATACAAGTTTAAGTACAAGGAGGGCAATCAATGTTTCTATTTGTAAGTAGAGTCTGTGTGGAGGTGTGGGGGAGGAGCTTGTGCAGACTTTTTCATTGATTGATTAGACAGGTATCCACTCTGGGACTAAATGACACAGGGACATGTTCCTGTGTTAGACTGCCTTGGGATAATTATCCCATGTAACCTAAATTCTTATTTTGGCGGGGCTTTGAAGCAGCTCTCTGGTGAGTCCCGTGGCCCCCTCAGGCCAGGGTTCCCATGGCGTTGGTAGATATTGTAGAAATTATTGCTACTTTTAAATAGCATCCCTGTGTGTTCTTCAGAGTATATTGTGTGTCTGTTTGTGTAAGTGTGTTCTCTACTGTGTATTCATCGGTGGAGATTTTTGTGTGTGAATGTAAATGACGTCCTTTTCTGAAAACCACTCTGGTCTCTTCTAATCATAACGTGGTTATATTGCCACCTTGAATGGGGTCATTCTTCTCTCTTAGGACTTTAGGAACAACATGAATATCATTGATAACATGGGACAGTATTAGTTATTGAAAAAAAGAGTCACACAATTTATATATATATAAATAGGCTACATATAAGTGGTACCTTAAAGTTTACTATACTCAGGTATTTTTCATATAGAAAAAACATGACATATTCTACTACAACCTGAGACATCACAGCTAAAAAAAAAACTAAAAAATGTATTTATATTGCATATTTTTCTCTCGGTTTACTTGCTGCTAGGATCTTCTTTGTCTAATGCACAAGAAAAGTGCATTAGACACACTGAAACAGATGAAACCTGTGTCAACACAGCTGTTTCCCCACATCTACAATGAAAATTTACTGTACTCATTTGTGATAAATTTGTTTTGCAGTGTGTTACACTGCTTTGTGAAATTTCATACATAACTACAAAGTTGCATCATTTCAGGCACTCATTTTCTCCGAGATGTGGCTTTACATTTTGTTTAGACAAAAGTAATGAGCACACTGGTGGATGGGCTGCTATGACCTTCATGGATTTTCCCGACAGTGACTTTGATAATGCCTGCGCTTGCTGACGTGTTCAGAAGGGTCTGTCTGAAGTTTGAAACGCTATTCAATGTACAGTATTAATTTGTAACTTCAGTACAGTTGCTACAGAACCTTGAATTTGACATTTTTTGAGTATTTTAAAAATCTGTCCACTCTTAACTTCCATGTGCCACTGTTACATATTTCGTAGAAGACATAATTAGTGTTATCATTTAATATCTACATGGAGAATTTGAGCATAATATATCTAATGTGTTTGGGTTTGATGCCATTATAATTTATGTTCTAAGCCAATACAGCTGCAGTGGGATTCTTTTCATCGAAAGTCTCTGAGGATCAGATGTTATTAATCAGTCTCTAGCTGGTTGTTGTAGATGTGTTGTCTTTAGCATATTGTTGGTTATATTTACATGTACATGTATGTATTACATGTGTTGTGTGAAGTTTAACTTTACATTTAACTAAACAGCTGAGCTTTTCTGAAAGAGGAGAGGTGAATGTAGACAGTCTCTGCTTCCTCAAAAAGTCATTATGTTCATATGAAACCAGGTTATTTGGAGAAATCAGGTTAAAGCAGGAAATTATAAAATGGGTTTAGATGCGCTGCAGTAACTTGGTTAATGTGAAACATATTGTTTGTTTGTTATTATGGAGTTGGTCAAAAATCAGATTTCCTCCTCTGGCCACCATTATAGCTTAGAAAATAAAAATGTCATATTTAAGTGAACTAGTGATGTATATTGTGCTGCGGCCTGACAATTTTTGTTCAAAGAATTTGGACTGACATAACAGTGAGATGACAGGCTCTGTGGTGAGAGAACACACAGGCTGCCTGTCACTCACTGTCCTCGTGAATGGAGGAGATGATTGCAAGGGCAAGTGAAATGGGCCTATTGGACTTAGAGTGCCAGAAAAGCGGAAGACATGCACTCACACATTTGTCTCCCTGTATGTGTCAGGGTTGTGATTTCATAACTGCCGATTTCTTTGTCCTCATAAAGATTATTTCATTCACACACATTAGCGATGCTGTGAAAGGGTCATCATCAGTCAGAGTGTTTGCTTGCTTTCACTGAACCAACCTCTTTGAGCCTGTAAAACTGCATTTTTTTCTGCCCTTTGATACAGCCACATGTCAGACTTACATCAGTGCAGGCAGCAGACACAAAGGCCTCATGGACCATCTGGTACATTATACTATGCATTAATACATGCATATAATATATACATTGTGTTACACACAGCATGACAAAAAATAATTATATTTATTGCACTTATGAGTTTCTAAATATTCTTTCAAATCATTTTACTGATATCATTATCACAATTCATCAGAATGCAGAGGTGTGAGGAGACATGCCAAGCCAGAATCCAGCCAGCAATGATTCATGTGTTACACGGTGATGTGAAATATACATGCCATGTAAAAATGACAAAAGGCAGAAAATTTCTATGTTAACGACAAATACCCCAACTCGCTTTTATATTAACCATACATTTATCTAGCTCCTATCAGTAGGTGATTACATAAATCTGAGCTAATGACTGAGGGAAATGGAGAAATGAGGGGGAGCAGGATGGGACGGGGAGAAGGAAGAATGAAACGCCATAACACACTACCTCCTTGTCCTTGTGCAGCTTTTTAATAGAGTCATAAATACATGAAGATGTCAAGTGCTCCATGATGGTGGCAGTGCACCGCTTCAGGGCTGTCATACATCCATGCGACATAGACACAACGGTCAGGGCAGGTAGACTAGGGAGCAGGATAGGGCTGCTGTATCTCAGCGGGGCATGTTGGATGGCTACTACATCAATGTGCCGCATGTGAGGGATTGCAAAGACATGTATGTACTCTCTGAACACATAAAAAATTACAGCTATAACTCCACATAACGTGTCACATTCTTAAACCTGCTCACAAACTACGTGTGTCCTGCCTAAGTCACAGGAGACTTAGACGTAGGAAGATGTTTCTACATTTGGACAGGGCCAGGCCTGCTGTTTCACCTCTGTTTGCAATCTTTATGCTAAGCTAAGCTAATTTCTTCTGGCTGTAGCCTTGTAAATAGAACGATATGTGGGCGGTGTCAATCTTTTCATCTTACTCGCCGGCAGAAAGCACATTAGCGTGTTTCCCAAAATGTCAAACTGTTCCCTTAAGGTTTTGCAAAATGGATGCATTGTCTTTGTTTGCCGCTGTTATGAACAAAGTCTTGACTGCACATGACTTTGTCACTGATCACCAGAGAACCGCACAAATACAGAACGAGGCAGAAGGTGCACATGCGAGAACACACCAGGTCCACCAACACACAAAATCTAACGAGACTGATCACTCATGCAAATTGCATTCAGCACAGCCATGTGAAATTAATGCCTTGACATCAAAGGAAATAGAGTATGAAAAGTGGAAATGATGGCAAGGTAATTTTCAGGCATGAATGCACATTAAGGCAAAGCTTCAACACTATACTAAACACACAATAACATCTATTGAACATAATTAAGCCATCACCAAAATGTAGTCAGGAAAAAGACTAGCTAAAGGTTAGATAAGAGCCTGCAAATGCTATGCTAAGGCACAAACATTGCCATAAATTGCTTTTCCAATTGAACAAAGTTCATCAACAGACTTGTAATAAACACTCCTGGGCCAGTGCATGTGTTAGCTTTGCTTTTTTACTTTGAGAAGGAAAAAGGAAGCTGAAGCAAGAAGGTGGTCATGATCTGGCACTCCTGAAACACACATTTCTCTATAGCTTTTGTTTTGTTTTTTTCATTGTTCTTACCATTGTTAGCGGAACAACTCGTTGTCATTTAGTAATCAGAATCAATCATAACCTCTACATGCTCATTTTCAGACCACTCTTGAGTCTCCACATCTCCACCACCATCAGCGTCCAGGATTTCCTGCCTTCGTATCAGGATTCTTCAGCATAAGTCCATCATCTCACCTGCATAAACTCACCTGTACCACAACTCAATAAATAATTTAAGACGTTTGAGCTGGAGTTTGGATCTAGGTCCAAGTATCTCTTGCAATCCAATCACCAAAGTAAAGTAATCTTTTGTTGATGTCTCCTGGTTGAACTACTGTTGGACCTGGCATGGGTGATTGCTAATAATCAGCATGAAAACACTTGTTGATGACACGCCAAGCTACAGAGGAAGGTTTCGGCCAGCTGCCACTGTATAGCAGTGAACAGAGTCTGACTGCTTAGGTTGACAGATGGGCTCTGTCCCTCCATCTTTACTTCTCTTTGATCTTTGTTGTCTGTGACTGTCAGTCTGCCCCCCTTCCAGCTGTTGCAGGAAGGGTGAATGCCAGACGATGCAAGACAGTTGCAGAGTTGCCAGCTGCCTGGATGCCCTCAAACTGGCACTTCAGAAACTTTGAAGGGGTTGAGCTGGGGGTCTTTACTCTACCTCTCTGGATCGAGGAAATCAGTCTGACAGTCTCAGTGTCTTTTAAAATGCTTTTGAAAGGTTGTTGTTTATTTATTTATTTAATTGTTTTGTGGTTTGTTGTTCTGAATTTTATGATGAGCTGTTTAGTCGTGTTTGTGACATGTCCCAAATCCACAGTCCTGTTTTAGCAGTTAGCATTTTAAAATAACAGGAAATAATATAATGTCCATTTTCAGACATAGAGCACACTTTGACTTTGGACCATCACTTTTCTGGAGCTATCTCACCAACTTTGACGATTTGCGGTAGAGTAGTGTCTTTTGACAGCACACTCAAAAATCAGCCATATATACAGTAGTACAGATATATTTTTGGTCTTGAGAATATTTTATTTTGCCACTTTTCCAATGTAAACACACTACATACTTGAAACCTGCTTAGAATTGCTATGTAGTAGGTAGTGAGGTTGCACTTAGCAGTAGTTTCTAGCTAAATGCTCACAGTGTATTCTAATGTGCAGACAAACTTCATGAACTTTGTTTTCAGGGGTAAGCAAATACTAAACTAGAGGATTGAGAGGACAAATATATATATGTGTTTATATACTTTTGTTTATTTGTATGAACAGTTAAAATTTCAATGCCATGTTATAGTGGTTTGTTTGTAAGCTGTATATTAGTGCTGCTCTGACACAAAGGAAGTGCAAGACTGTAATCAAGCATCAAAAAATCCAAAAAGCCAGTGGCATTTCACAGCTCAGTCATTTTTTTCCAATCAATTGTCTGTCTTTTGAATTAGAATTGAAGTCGACTGAAGAGGCTAATTTTAGCGAAAATAAGCTGATTGCACAGAGGCGAGCAGAAACCCGCTAAAAAGAAAATCAGACTGTCTGACAGAACGCTGTGATTTTATTTTTTGTTTAATCTAATGCGGCTTCAATAACTTGCTGACAGATACATTAAAAAGGCATGACAGTCCCAGGCAGCAGGGTCTCACCATCTGAGGTTGGATGATGTAACAGGGCCATGCATTGTACTAATATACACTATTTATAATGCGTGTTCTACAGAATAAAGTACAAGGCACAGTGGTACAGTACAGAATAGCAAAACTACAGCTGATGCATCTGATCTGCTTCATTATGAAACACAATCTGTCCTTGTCACTTTGTGCATGAAACTCAAAGTCACTGACTGCAACATGGAGAGAGTGGGGGTGGGGGTTATTGGCCACAGAAAGAGTGAGCGAACAAGACCAGGATGTAGAAGCTTTTGGCCAAAAAACGAAAAGAGAACTGTGCGTTTGTTGTGATGATGCTGATCAGAGGATGAAAATAGAAAAGCAGACAAACAAACAAACAAGACTCAGTGTGAGAGTCTGGTTTTTCTGAGTCGCAAGGTTCCTGCCAGGTCTGGTGCGACCGCTGCTCTGCCCCCCACCTCCTCGTGCCTCTCTGTGTGTGTCTGATCCCAGCTCAGACGCTCACTCTGTGCTGCAATTTGTCTCCAGCAAGTATAAAAATTTAACACATGCACTCACAAGTCTTTGTACAAGCTCGAAGGCTGCCTGTGTCTTTCATTGTGCTTGTTTGCTAGTTTGTTTCCCCATCATGTTTGTTCTTTGTTTTGGTTCCCTGTTTTTCTGTCTCTTCTTTTTTTGTCTCTCTTCATTATCTCTGCTTCCCTCTTTCTTTCCATCTCTCTCATACACTCTTGTCTCTCTCCTAATCCTCATGTACCTTTGAGACTGTACTCCCCGCCTCGCTTCATTTCAGGCTTCAGGCTGTTTTAATGCACCAATTAGTCTGTTGTCTTGACTCATACGAAGTGAAAAGAGCAGAGGGGGGAAAGTATATTCTTTGGGACAAAACAAATTCATTATAACCTTTTTATCGAGAACAAACAACTGACTGGATTGAAACAAGCAAATACAAAACAGCTAACAGGACATTTGTGAGTGGTTTGTAATGAGTCGTTGCCCGCAGCGTTTGGGACCGGATTTCGACACCGACCCATGGACACACATACAGAAAACAGAACCTTTGACCCCAGTGTTGGCCAGGTGGAATTGATTTGATCAGCCTTTGGCTCCCTGCAGCCTCCCACCTGCCGGGGTCAATGGAGCATTGACCTCTGACAGAACATAGAGGTTCAGAGAGTTTGGGCTCTCTTACAGAAATCTCTTGTGGGCTGCTATCTAACAGAATCCTCACAGAGGTAAGTACGTTCAAAGCCGTGACCTGCCCCTCTGACATCCCAGCAGATACCTTATGCTGCCATGAATATGGTCATGAATATTCAACACTCGCTTTCTTTTCCTTCTGATGGAGTCTAGAGAGGGAGCGTTCCACCGGCTGTTCCTTTCCACAGACTTAAAGAGGTGCCATATGCTTTAAAATGTCAGTCCTCAGTGTAGAAATCCTTTGACAAACCTGGTTGTTTAACAAATTCTGTTGGTTCAAAGATTTCGAAAAGCAGCTTTTGGGCTAAATGGGAAATATGTGTATCATTTAAATGATGTTATTAAAGTTGCGCATTTTCCCTGCACTACTAGTAGTAGTCTGCATGCTCTTATCTCTTCCAACCTACTTTGATCAAGGTGTTTCAGGAGCTTGGGCTTTATTAGCTTTCAGAGGTTATGGTTGCTGAGATAACCTTCAGGCTGAAGGCGGTCATGGCATGAAATTCCTTTTTCCTCCTCAGGCACTGCATATAGATTATAATTGTACACAGAAAAACATGTCCTCCCTTTAAAGCTGATCTACTTGAAGATGCCCTATTTGAAATGTATGTAACCTTGACTCCGAGGTTTCTGCCCTCCAAAAACCCTTAACTCAAGCAGTTATCATACGAAAGGGCATTAGAAAAGAACATCTTGCTGATACATTTAATACCTACTCATTAAAATGATTTAGCATTTTCCAGATATGATTTACATATAAATGATTTCTAAATAAATTATTAAGGATTTTTCTTTGCTGTTTTTCATGCTCCCCTTTTCTTTTTCAAAGTTAAATGCTTCACTGTCATTATGCGATCATTCATATAACAGTCCCCCTTTTTTATGCTTGTGAGTAATAATTCATCGCTTGGCCAGTCACCTTTTAGATCCACTGAATGCAAAGTTATTTCCGTGAAAGAAATAATGATGATGAAACTGTAATGTCCTGTCTACTCTCCACATTTTTAGCACATGGATGTTTGTATGACTGCTGCATACATCTATGATCCCACTACACCTCATATTTACATTCGGTTCGAGTAAGGACCCATCAACTCCTGACCTTAGCTGCAGAGACGCACCACTGGTGAATCTTCTGCTTGTTGTTTGGAGTTCAGTGTTGTGCTAAGGAGGACACGAGTGTTACCTCAGCTGTTATACCTGAAATGTTGCAACTAATCTGATTTGCATGAGCAATCGCAATAAATCAGGCTCTAAACTGGCGCCAGCTGAGCCCATTTCGCGGTTTGAACTCTGAAGCAGTTAATGCAACTCTGCATAAACATGTTCTTGGTGTTTTTTTACTTCAGAAAAACAATGAAACAAATATATTAAATACGCTTCCAGTAGTTTACTCTAACCCTCCCACTTTTCATTTATCTGATTTTTTAATAACAACATATGATTTTCTTCTTATTAGGTGTAGCGTAATCACTTCACAGATCTTAGAAAAAAATGTCAGTTAATTTTTTCATCATTTTGCAGAGACGCAAATTGTGGAAAAGTTTGGGAGGTGAGATTGAGACATGTGGACTAACAAGCCACAGGCAAAGTTATACCCCATCGGCTTCAACAGTGTACCTGTCAGCCTCCTCGGATCGTGTGTGCACCTTTTGTTCTTGTGTGCTTGCATGCGAGCCTGTGTGACCATTATTTCCCCTCATCACAGTGCACTTTGACACAGGACAAGCTTGTAGTCTGTCACTTCCAAACTCCTGCAGGCCAGGTCAGACATCGGCCAGCAGAGGTGCTGAGGTAGGTGATGAAAGAGGAGGGAAAAGGAGGGAAAATTAACTGAAGGAAAGTGCTCAGGGACCCGTCAGACCCCCAGTGTGTGTTGATATATTGTCTTAACCTTCACGGTCAGATTTCACACTCACTGCTGTGCCTTCATTACGGCACTTGGACTGGTGTCTGGACTGAGTGTGTTCTAGATAATAATAGTGATACAGTTCAGCATTTAGCAAAGAATGGCTTAAGTGCACCAGCTATATTGTTTTCAGGTGTAAGCCATGGTCTGATATGCTTATTTGCTTCAAGTTGGATGAGAGGATACATACCACTCTCATGAGTCTGTTAAATATGAACCTACAGCTAGCAGTGGGTTAGCCGCTAGCCTGGCTCTGTCCAACTGTGACAAAATCATCTTACCAGCACCTATCACCATCTTGGTTGTTCTGCAAAACATTTAGATTAACATCATATCTAGCAACTTGTCATTCTTTACACTTCAGTTTTTGTACAGATTGTACTATTAGGTAAAGAAGGTAACAGGTAAGGAACTGGCCCTCTCCTATAGTACTGGCTGCAGCAATGTCACTCTGTGCGGAGTACTACCAACTAGTCCTCATACCTAATGATAAAATATATCGGTTGGACAAATCTGTTGTCCAAAATAAGTATTGATGACATGGTCACGGCTTTGATGTACTGGAAACCTGTCAGTGTGTTCTCTGATTCTCTGCCTTCTGCCCAGTGCATGCAGGGATAGGTTCGGTGTGTGATGATCAGAAATAGGAAGGACCTAGTACAAAGAATGAATGTTAATCAAAAAAACATACCTAAACACACACTTTTACACATCTACACATACAGACATGCATGGACATACACAAATTTGCACACACACACATTTTAAATAAGATATTAAGTGATTGCTATTGCTGGAGTGATTACTCCAGGAAGTGTTTCACTCTTGTGGAGGAGAAGAAATGGAAAATGTATTGCTTGGCTTTTAATTAACAAAAAGCTGATAAGGTTTTCTAGGTTGGCTGAAGGTGTGTGTGTGCATGAGTACAGGCAGCTTTATGATGCCAGTGTTTGTGTGTGCTGCACATTGAAAGGCTTCCTATTTAACCCAACACATCAGTTAATGGCATCCAAGCATGTACCTTAAATACTCTCGCCTCTTGGCTTGTCTTTAATGTTTAAATGCTAATATACTTCTCTTTTGATGTATTTATATCCATTAGTGACAACATGCAGTGAACATTTGCATGTCTTTCAGACACATTTATATTAACAATTTAAATAGTAAGCCAATGCTCTGCTGCACAATTAGTAAGCAGCTGTGTCGCCCACTGGTCTGCATGGAAAATAAAGAATCTGCCTTGACACAACACCTCACATTTATTGGGTTCAGAGTGAAGCTTTGAGATTTCGCTTACAAAAACAAGAGTGAGAACCCATATCTAAAGTCAAAGCATGGAATTGCTTTCACATTAAGACATCTAAAATGATAAGATTTTTCTCCCAATGTCAATGGACACACTGTGTGGAAAAATTTATTTTTACATATTTAGCTCTGACTGTGTTCACGTAGCATCTGTAATGATGAATAACATAACAATCTTAACATTCAAAGAAAAGTGGAGTGTTACAGTTTACTAATGTAATCATTAAGTAAACATGCATCTGATGCTACACATCCTCCAGCACTCGTGATACATTTTTCCTTTCCGTGCTATAAACACAGAGTGAGTCATGCTCTCCCGTTCTGTGTGCATGTGTGTGTTCTCATAAGGCCTCGTCTGAAGATATGATATTAAACATTACGAGTGTAAATATATATGTATGTGTGTGTGTTTGTGTTTGATGTAATTTGCAGATCGATCCTCTGATGCAGACTCAGCTGAGGAGAAAACATTTGCATTTGTTACACACTCGTTAATGCGGAAACATACCCAAATACTGCAACTTATACGCGGGAGATTGGGAGTCAGTGGTTCTAGTATCTGATTATCCCTCATAGCCCAGCGAGAAAATGCATACTTGCCTTTGTTAGGATACAAAAGTGCAAAAAAT
This sequence comes from Toxotes jaculatrix, assembly GCF_017976425.1. Taxonomy (NCBI): domain Eukaryota; kingdom Metazoa; phylum Chordata; class Actinopteri; family Toxotidae; genus Toxotes; species Toxotes jaculatrix. The sequence continues at coordinate 11,700,580 of NC_054411.1, read as the reverse complement.
CAATCACTAACTTGTAAGCCTTAAAATAATTACAAGTGAAGCCCAACTTCTTTTTACGAAACCCATGCTCCTCAGTAGAACAGATTATTTCCATATATTTCCATATATCCTACTTATTATTTGAAACTAGGATTGTGATCCGCTGTGTTGTTGTTTGTAATAACGGTTCCGTGCCCTATGATATGATTATAGTGAATTAATCTTTGGATTGAAGACTCTCCACAGTGCGTGTTATGAAATGCTGACGGCAGCAGGAGAGAAGAAAACAAAAGCGAATTTTACGGGAAAATCCAAATGTAAAGGCTGATGTCTGCTATCACTCTTACATTGATGTACATGTGCATGTCTTACTAACCTTAAACGATGGGTGAAAGAGACCTGGATTTTTATCTATGATGAACTGACAGTGCTTATTTTCACTTTTTTACAACATTTTTTCATTATAATTTTCATTAAACTTTTGCATGGTCAAAAGCTTCCTGATTTGTACTTTAAATGCTTTTTGTGAGTTTGACTTTGAAACTTAAGAGTAGCTGTAGGCATGTGGAACCTGCTGCCTCCTCTGGTTTTTGTTAATTAGTTTAGTAGCAATGTTAAATGAGCTGAGTAAGTATGAAACAGTAACTGCTTAACCTCACACTGCTTATACACCTGACAGAGAATTAACTATGGGGGTTAAGTGAGGTTTTGTAGCACAACATTTTCTTATGGTTTCACTGCACTGGATGTGATCTGTGGTGTGTGAATTTATGGTGTGTTTTATGTATTGTATGTTTCTATTTCATGTGTGCAGCGGCACAAGACGTGAATGTCATATTTTCCACATTGGCGCTGCATGGTTGTTCCTTGAAGAAACGTGACTGTATCTGAAAGTCTAGAATATATGAAATTCAAAGGGCACACCACCCACTTCCATCTGTCCATATGCTGTTGAAGAACTTGAAGAGTTCACTTTTGAACTTTTTTTACAATTTAAATGTGAAGTCTGGTTACCACGAAACATAAAAACACAATTTCAAAGCAAATGAGTACTGTATGTGCTGAGCGTTGTCAGTAAGAAAAATATACTGTAGGAGATAATGAGGTAAATATTGCTCTTGTGGTCCCACAGTGCAGTTGTTTTTCCTACAAAACATTTCTTGTACTCTGCACTTGATGATTTTCTTTAAATAAGCACATAAACACGCAACAAATGCACAAGAGCCAAGGACGTTGCCTGAGGATTTGTCTCAGGAGGTAGCCGAGCATGCCCATCTGACCGAAGGTGTCTGTGTGAATCCCGGTTACATCTGCACAGGGCTTGGACAGGTCCCAGATCTCTGACTGGATGACAGGCTTGTCTGTGAGCCAACCTTGGCCAGCTGAGATGGGGGTTGTGGTGGGGGGCCGGGAGTGGGGATTAGGGAAGGTGTCGGTCTTTGACAAGGGCAAAGAGGACGGCCAAGTGTCAGAGAGTGAGCCTATCTCTGCCTCTCTGCCTAGTTCTTTCTCCTGTTTAGTTTCTCCTGCCTCCACATTTCTCCACAATTTATGATCAAACAAGAACACAGAGACAGATCAGTCATTCTCTGAGGAATATGAGTGAATTTATGTCTTGTTCTGCGGTTTTCTTTTTTCTTTTTTCTATCTACCCAAGCCTTAAATGCCCATTTCCTAACTCTACTTTTGTGTTTATTCACAACTTTAGCAGCTGCGAGTCACATTTTCAGTCAGATTAAAAGTGATTATCACATTTAATTCACATTTTTTTTCACTTTTGGAAGTGCCAAGTCATTATCAGTATGCTTGGAAAAGAAATATAATGCTAAGTAACATTCCCAGCACAATAGCTGTCCCATACAGGCTGCAGCAATGTGCAGAAATAAAAGTGAGCAGAAACACTGTTGTCATCAATCATATTGTTTGGCTTTCTCTTCTCTGCTTTCTTTCTTTTTGTCTTTGTGTGTGTGTGTGTGTGTGTGTGTGTATGTGCGCAGTTGAGGTTAACAACACGTGTGTGCTCAGTCAAATGTGTGTGTGCGTTTAAACATGTGTCTATGAGCTATCTGTGTTTGTGTCTAATCTCTTTTCTCACTGAGAAACACAAAGGCAGGGGCTCCCCGTAAAGTCCAATAAAAGTGATTAAAAAAGACAGGGGTGGTACAGAGGCACCGTGGAGCAGCTGCAAACCTCCCAAAAAGCTGTAATTACTTTTCCCTTCATCTTTCCCTCTCTCACCCTCTCCCAGTCTGATTACTTACCTAGGAGAAAATCTAATTGACACAGCAAATTGGCAAACACACTCTGAGAACTTCAGCACTAAGCCAGTCGATCCTGACTAGATAATTGGGAGAAATATAGCTCCACACCTTTCTTGGTCTTTGTGGGAGGGTTTAAAAGGGGATGTGGTATCTGTCTTTTCAGACCGGTGATTAGAATCAAATAGAGTCAGTAATTACAGATTGGAGGACCGCTGGGAAGGCTAAAGACCTAGAAAGAAACAGGGTGAAGAGTTATTTGTGAAGACTTTCTCCACTTCGCTTGTTAAGCCACGGTATTGTGTTTGCTATGTGGACCTCATTTTTATGTTTGTTGACGGACCTTGGGAGAACTTTTGTTGCTGTAAACTCCTCTAACCGCTAAACTGAATTTAGATCTAAAATTTGAGAGTGTGCCAAAATCCTCACCTGATACCATTCATCATTTAAGGTGAGCCGACATATTGGTATTGCTATTTTTCATGTCTGACTAAATCCTTTTCATGTTATGCAGGTTCCCCTCTGAAAGTCGACATTTTCAGGGTATTGGGCTGTGTCCTCTGCCCTAAACTACATGATGTGGCATGAAAAGTGGTTTAGGATTTTACTGAAGGGCTCTTACTCTAAACATAAAGTGCTCTCCACATGATGTAGCCCATATATATAACGCAAAAAGAGGAGGTTGGGATGGTGATTGGAGGAGCACCAGGAAACAATGTTGGCATGAACGTATCAACAGGGTCATATTGAGAAGTGTCAGGTTAAAAAGGCTGCCCTGTCCACCTGTAATGATGGAGTGCTATTAGTCAGCTGGTCGCTGATAAATGAGCAACTGACTGTGAAGCAGGGAGTAACGCAGCTGATGCAAATGTGGCTTCAGTTCTCTGCCTGTAGTGCAATAGTTTATATCACAACATAAATGTACTCATTATGTTATAATATTGGTGTGAATGAAAAAGATATATGTAACCCTCCAATGGTAAATATGCTTTTACCAAGCAAAAGTCAAAGCTTCTCTGCTTCTCTTAAAAACATTACAACACTTTGCACCAACAATTAAAATTTGTACTACTAATTTATACTACTACTACTAACTGCTGATTTGGTATGGTTTTAAAAGCGTAAACAAATGAGAATGCTGTTTTCAATCAGTTGACTTAATTTGCCGTCAAAATTGTTACCCTAATAGGAAACTGAACTCGGATCAGCACAAACAAAGATGAAAACTAAGTAAATGTTCCTACCGTATAGATGTCACCCTACATCATGGCTACATTATAAGTCCTCCTGCAGCGTTTGACCTCTGGTTGCTCCCTCTGTCCCTCTGACTGCACAGTGGAGCTTAAGGGGGGGTCAGCCTGGTTGGTGCAGAGGTCTCGCGCCTCCCCTCCCTTCCTCTCAACATGTAAGAGCCGTGGCAGGCGGGCTCCTCGGGGCGGTGTGCTGAGCACAGTGACCCCACCGACAGAGAGGGAGGGAGAGTGCAGCTGAAAGATGGAAAAATAAGAGGAGTATGTGTGAGGGAGAGAGGCAGAGTGACCGAATGCTCGTATGTGAGAGAAAGTAAGATAATGGAGAAGGAGAGAGAGAGTGAGAGGAAACCGGCCAGCAGGGACAGAACGTGAAAATGAGACAGAGACAGAACCAAGATGAGTGCAGAGTACAGAGAAAAAAAAAACATAAAGAAAAGTGACAGAGAGAGAAAGGTGTGACAACTGGAGACTAAATCTAGAGAGACAAAGGACTAAAAAAAAAAAAAAAGAGAGGGAGAGAGGAGCAAAGCACAGACGGACAGTAGCTGTGACTGCTGCTGCACAGAACAGCCCTACAGGCCATCACAGACCAGTCCTCCAAATGTCAGCCCAGTCAGGACCACCCTGAGAAGCCAGCAAGACCCCCTGGGACCTCCAGGAAAGCAGATAACAACTGACATGGGAGAGTTGAGCCGCTGCTTGCACACACACACATACAAATAAACACAATACTGCTTCCTCTCGTACTCCAGGAGCAAACATGACTGGGCTAGTTGTGTTGCTGTGCCTGAATTTTCACATGGGTTACAGTCTGTTTTCAGACTCTGCCGCAGCCAGTGTGGGCACGAGATTTCGTAAAAAAATTAATTCTCTGAGACTTGGAAGACTTTTCTCCCCAGACCTAGACAGGCTGCAACAATGGTGATAGAGAGTGATAGTAAAATGGCCTCATTCTTTCAGTCTCTCACTAATGCAGATATGAAGAAGAAATGAAAACTGTCCAGTCGAGGGAGCTGTCAGAGAGCATGTGAAAGAAACCGAGGGAGAGAAGGAGATGGTGCAGAGATGGAGAAGCGCAGATAGAGAAAACCAAAAAGAGAGAGACAAGAGAGAGAGAGAGAGAGAGAACAAACTGCCCTGTCCCTGTTCAGGGGTTGGAGACAAAGGGAGAAATTAGAGCCAAGGGGAGAGGGAGGGGGAAAAAAAAAAAAAAAGGAGGCAAGCGGGAAAGAGCAGTCTGATTAATTGAGACAGAGTTAACTGACCGCAAGTCATTAAGCTGCCACTGGGCTGAGCGCCAGTCACTATTCATTCTCCTCACTACCACTCTCTGCTCCTCCGCTCTGAGCCCCGTATCATCCCTGCGTCACCTCCCTGCTTCTTTCACACACTCACCAACACATGGGCGTAATTCCTTCCAGACAGGAGGCTGTTCTCAAGAAGAGCTTTTGTCTTCATTAGGCATCCACTTGGAGGGATGTCATTTGGGATGGCTGCTCTTGAGTGTGGGATGACAAATGATGATTGTGTCACCGCAGCGAGACCAAAAAACAATGCATTTCACCACTCTTGAAGATATTCAGGGGGGTGGATGACATAACGTAAGCTCTTTTTACACATGGAAAATGGAACGTTGCTGGTTGGTTTGAGATATTTGTGTAAGGCATGTGGTTTTTTGGGATCCATGCTTATTTCTCCTCCACGCAATTACATGTTGACTCTTTTTGTGACATTACCATTCTTGTTGTGTGAGCATTGTTAGTGAACTGGGGTGATTTGAAAATTACTGACAGCACAGAACGAGTTTCCATCTCCCACACAGACTGCCTGAATGATGACTTTCTAAACGTACTTGCAGTTTTCTGTAGTTGTCTAATCTTTATTTAGTATAGTGATAGTCTCTTACTATGTCTATACTAAATAATGATGGAGCCAATTCTGAAACAGTGAGGAAATAAACAAGGTGTCAATATAATTTCGTGTACAAATACACAGTATTTTTGCACTTTTAAGATCCCCTCTCACAGGGGGCAAAGCACATTTGTGCAAAATTTTCTTGACCCAAATAACTGCTACATTTACCGATCGCAAGCTGTATTCACTGTGCTGAATTTTAAGGGAACAGCGAGCCAGAGAGTCCAAAACAGAAAGCTCAGTAGCTTATTAGCTGTGAGTCACTTTGAAGTTTTATTGAACCTTCTCTGTCAGAGTATAAACTGCTCTACAAAAGATATATGGTTTTGGGAGTCAATGGTACAAATACCTCTTTTAGAGAAACTGTGTAATTTAGCAGCTGAGCCAACTAACTCACTAACTCTGAAAGCTTTTTTCTCTCTTCACTGACTCTTTTTTTAAATTAAGTAACTTACAATCTTACAATCAAAACTCTGGGAGGACAAAATGGCCCAGAACTGAGAAAATAGAAATATACTCGTATATATTGTGACTGACTCATACTAGCATGTTTCCAGATACATAGCATGTTACCTGTTGATAAATTTTACTTTGCCATTCTCTAGTTTGACCAGATCCGACCATCAAACTGTGTACGTCTGTATAACATAATGTGACTTCAGCTGAATAGTGTAGCACATGTCTGAAAGTGGCTACACTTGTGTAGCAGCTCGAGGTCAGATTGCAAATACCAGCCACTCAGTCCAGTCATGTCAAACTGAAGATTCTTGAAAAGGTTCCTGAGAAGGAGCACGTTAAAGTGAAATTTTTTTTTTAATCAACATAGAGGAGCCTTGATAGTAGATTTCAAAAGTGACAAAGTCCTGCACACTTCATTACACAATGACCTTTGCCAGATATTAATGGTTAATGTGCAGTGGTATGATCTTTAAATGATCTTGTTCAGCATTTAAATTAATCTGCTCCTTTCAGTTAGGTTGCAGACATAAATAGTGTCAAAATAACAGTGGTGAGTCTTCAGATCTAGTGTACTTGTTTGGTTTTTTTAACAGCCACCACACTGCAGTTACTTGATTTGATTTTCTGATTTATGTATCGGACTCCTTTCTTAATAAATGTGCCTTTGTAGTGTTGACAATTAGATACAAACAAACTTTTCTTTCAAAGGACAGAATAAGCAGTGTTAATCTTTTTGCTCTTAGGACTACAGTTCCCTCCACAAGTCATGACTTTCCCAAACTAACTCACCATTATATGTTTATACCTGATTATCCCAAATGTGAGAGTGGGATGTTGCTGTTGCAGGTGGATTCATATAATTTTTATTATATTTTTGCATGCAGATATCGAAAGCACAAGGACAAAAGTATAACGATGTGTTGCTACAATAATGGTGTCATGAATATCAGGAATTCAGACAACGTCCGCAGATCACTTCTGACCACATGATCAGTCAGATCCCTTTTGCTTAAAGTAAGCGACATCATATTCTTATGAGAGGATCCCTTAACATCCCAATTTAGTTCACCTCTTGCTGTGGGGTTGAGCCTGAATGTAAAATTAGTCAGACAGGATGGTGCGCAGACAATGTTCAGTTTTGTGGCTGGCTCACGCACACTCAATTTAGTCCATTTAGATAGCTTTCAATCAGAGACTCCTGACAAGGCTGAACAGTGTCAGGGAGGTTTTAGCTGAAGACTTAGTTTTACTTTGATTAAAGCCAAGCGCACTCTCTCAGTCAGGTTATGTGTCTTTGCTGTTCGTAGGCTTCTAGGCTTGAATCTAATGCTTACAAAGCCTCTGCAGTTCATTTAGTCTGTTTCATTTAGTTGATTGATGAGTTCAGTTTCTATCATTGCCACACTGGAAACTGTACAGTTGTCTACTCTGTGGACAAATAAACTTTTGAATTTCTATCTGTCCTGGAAGAGGGAGCATTCCTCTGATGCTATTCTTTTGTTTTGTTTTTTTAATCAGGTGTCCTATGTACAGATTACAAATCTCTCTGAGACAAACTTGTGATTTTGGGGTACATAATGCAGCTAAAATGCACTTGACTTTTTGAGGCACCACAATGTCACACGCTGGTAACCGTCCTCACTGTCACCTCTCACTGTACTTTCAAAAACTTGCTAAGATGAAGAAAAACGAGAGTGAATATCAGAAATAACTGGAGTTTCTTTCAAGTCTTGAGATCACTCAAAAGCTGAGCTGCAACACAAACACACTCTCACACTGCGACACACACAGCTGGTGTTTTGATTGTTTGATGGTATACAACTAAAGTCTGTACAGACAGTACCTTGGCTGTTTGGGGGCGAATAAATACAAGCGGTCCAGAGATCAAATTTGCACAAATGACCATGGGAGAACTTGGCTTCGCTCTCTGTCTGAACACACCATTAGATCATCTCCTCCAGCATCACAGTGCCTGACCACTGACACCTAATTAAACCCATTAAACTCTTGCTACTTTGGAATGGATGCACACACCCATGTGCATGTGCATAGAAACCAAGCAAGAATTTTTTTGCTTCTGACTGAAACTTTCATGCACTACACTTTTTTTTCTCCTTCTCACTCACTCACTCTCAGGATGATACCACTTTACCCGCCAACTCAACATCAGGCTCGTATGACAGTCCCCATCTCCTTTTTCCTTCCACACACCTCCTGACACTCACACTTCCTCCCTGCAACACCCAAACAATGAGAGAGAGTGGGAAGTGGAGATCCACTCAAGCTTATTGAAACCTTAAATGATAGAGAAACGCCGTTCAGAAGTTTAGTCCATCAAAGTGTTTTATGTGTGCATTGACACATACAGACCTGTGTCAAGCTTTGTGCTGACTGGCTGTCTTTCTGTATCCTGCCATGATCCGACCCCATTATCATTTCCACCACCTGCTGTGACAGGAGTGGTTCTATAGATCAACTCCACCGTTGAGGACGTCATTTGGCTCAATATTCTCCAGTCACTGAGCTCCACTATCATGTCTTGCCCTGCATGACCTTTGATGAACAGTCTACTACAGTATGTGTGTGGCTAGTGAATCGCTGGGTCGGTTGGTTTATTAACACAGCTGTGATGATAGCACTTCACTATGTGTGTAAAGGCAGGTTGACGTTGACTGTGCTTAAACCACGGGCAGAGAAGGTAAAGATGAAACCTACTGTAAAGACTGTTATAATGTTTAGCCACACTATTAGTATGGCTCTGTGGATGGCAATGTTAGTCTCTTGGTCCACCACTGAAATATCTCATCTATCAGATATATCACAGTCAAATTTTTTTTAGAGTTATTCATGTTCCTCAGACGGTGCATACATCTTACTTCAGAGATCCCCTGACTTTATCTCTGTAGTGCCAACATGTGGTTCACATTTGTGATTTCCAAGTGAAATATTTCAGTGGCTATTAGATGGATTATCATGAAATCTGGAATACACATTCATGTTCCCCTCAGGGTGAATTGTAATCACTTTTTCTGACCTTTCATGACGTTAACCTTAAGCACAAAGTACCGTTGTGCCAAAGTACAGTCTCATAGAGATGCTAGCATGGCTGCAGACATTAAGTCTCATTCTGTCTATAATTTGATTGTTGGTTTTCTCTTAAAAACAAAAAGCCAGAACAGAGTTCATCTCATACTTGTTCAGATGAGCTACAATACAGTAAGCCAAGTCTGAACCACCGCACAGGAGATTCAAGAATTTGAACAGTTTCTTCCTCCGTCGTGACATTTGGATGCTCTGAATTTATCAAGTGGTGAAATCAAATATTTCATGTGTGTGACTGTGTGGAATTGTTTTGTGCATGAATATGCGAGCGTGTGTCTTCGTGTAGGTCTGTGCAGTCTGTGTTCAGGTGAAATTCTGTAATGTCATTTCTCGGTGTGTTTACGCCATACTGTGTGTGTAACTGCAATGCTGCAGATGTGTTTCGGCCTGTCTCTCCATGTGTCAGTGGTGGGTGGAGGTGTCTCATTACGCTGTAGTGGCTTGTTCTTCTCTCCCCAATCCAGCACCTCAGGAGTGGATCTAGTTACTGGCTAATGGCCCTCACCCACCCTGGTTCCCCACTGGGGACAACCTGACCCATCTCTGCAGCACTGTCTGTGAGTCACACCAGCCAGCCCAGGTCCAACTGTGGGCATCTTGAGGGCACAGAGTGAGCTGTGGACCTTATGCATTTTGCCTGTCAAATACTGTATGGTTTTTAGTTTGCTCACGCAGGTTTTTCGTTTTATAAAGAGCAGGGAGTGAATGTGTTTGTTTATACTTGTGGTTTTATGAGTGCATGTTAGTTTATATGATGCCTGCATACACCTGCTGTTTATCCTAGATCAGTCATCAAAACATAAAGAGTCTGGCTTCTAGTTTGTTTTGAATCCTCCCCGTTGTATCGCAGCACCCACCCACTGTTTCAGGGTGTTTAGCCCTCATATGGCAGCGCTCACGGAGACACTGACGCAGGCATTTTAGACAACCAAACCCTCAGCAGTTTAAATGTATCAGTCATCAGGAGCTGTCTATCAGATACGCTGTCCCTCCTGTCTTTGTGACTGCTGCTTTTATTGCTGTTTATATAGCTCATTCAGACACTGACAAAGCAGAGTTGCAATGAAACTGATGTGCATCACGATAATCCCCAACAGCAACGTAATATTAAAAAGAGTAAACAAAGAAATATGGAAAAAATATCATCATATTTGTTATACATAATAATTTAAACAAATCAGTTATAAGAAGCTATAATGAAACAAATTCTTAAAAAGCAAAAACATTAAAGTAGACTATACTGACATAACCAAGACTAATGTATTTTCTTATGCTACTGTAGATACACTTATAATCCACAAATAAGTTTTAGAAAGATGTTTATTTTGTGCACTTGCAGCTGACCCTTTTAAATCAGTTGCACTTTAAAACACTTAGCAAAATGTCACTGAGCACCTTGGTTCCTGACTGATTGACTGTGCAGGAGAGCATTTTACATTACAGAAGTGCATTTAAACTTAATAATTCTTCTTTGAAATATCCTGTGTTATATAAAATGATATTTGCAATGCAAAATCTGGGGGGAGGGCTTTCTTCCACAGCATTTAATGCTTGCACTCAAAATTCACATTTAAACCCCTTTTCAAATGCATGTGGACCAGTGTTTAGACCTCCAATCAGTTCAGCCCTTATAAGAGTATCTCAATTCACCAGTATGTACAACCACAAATACCCACACATTAATTACTCTACTTATCTTCTAATACAGTGTTGGTCACAGCTGACAAAAAAGTGTGTTACAGTTTTTAGTTCCAGATGTATTTTCTTTTTGCCCTTTTGCCAAGTTTCGTATTCTTCTGAAGGTTTTCCGTTTATGCAGAAAATACGCTGTCACACGGTTTTTACATAATTTTCTATGACGTATTCTTTTTTCTGGCAGTCAATAATAATTCTGATTTCATGCTGCACACACAGTGAACCGCAGTGACAAACGCACTTCACACTTTCCGATTCACAATAAAAGCCACCCCATGCTTTGCCAGTTGAGCACACAGCAGTAGGATTTATATTAGCAGCAGCTCTGACATGATGTAAAGAGAGTGAACAGTAAACAGTCAGGCTGTTATCAGTGAGATAGAACTGATCTGGGTTACATGCATGCATTGTTTCCAGCTCCAAAATGGCAGATTTCACCTCTAGCAATAAAAAATTGCTATATAGAGAATTTTTAAGCATAAATACCATGAGTGGCAATTGTGGAAAAAAAATACTGATCAAAGATCAAGATTTAATTTAAAAAAATCTTGAATGTCCTAAAGAGTGTAACTTTAATTATCCTCCATACCTTTAGTGTGGAGGTGTAGGACATTGAATACATTGTCGAGAGGAGATTCTTGTTAAGAAATGCCTGAGTGCGTGAGCTGGGGAAAAGACGACATTCATTTACACTCACACACACATAACACAAAGCATGTGTGAATTACACCAGCTGTGAGGCAGGTTAGGAGCTGAGGGCTACGCTGATTTTAACTTTCTCGCTGTTGACGCTCGAGATACTCTCTGACTGGCCTTCCCACTTCAAAGCTTTGTTGCCTTACATACTTTCACAACAGACAAAGGTGATATATTTCACAATGAGCCCCAAATTGCATGATTCAGAACAGTTTCAAAGCCAAGCATGCTGTTTTTCTTCCTTCTACAATGTCAAGGCAGTACTGAAGAACGAAGGGAAAGTTACGTGCTGCTTGGGAGGAAGACTGAGGTCTCTCTGTCTTGTATTTGTATCATGTTGCCTGGTGATGACGGCTTCCTTGCCACTTAAAATATGTACCTCAGCCTGCTCTTATTTCACATTCCTTCCGCTTCTTACTTTAGTTTCCTCACTCCTTTGTGAAGCTTCAACAGTTGTCACAATTCGGATCTTTATAACAGAGCTATAATGTTTTTTTTCCCCCTTTTCACTGTTTTTTTTTTTTTAAACATTTATACAGGTGATATTTGAGAATGCATCCAGAGGTGATAATTGGAATGCTAGAGCACTCTTACTCATCTTTTCTCCAGTTCCCTCATTAAAGCAGTACAATAACTTCTCTCAGCAGCTAATGGCAACTCATTCCATTATCATCCACATGATGTACATCCACAGCACAGCCGAAAGGAATAACCAGCACAGGCTCCTTTATTTTCTTTGAATCCCAGGATCAAGTGGTAAGACTTGTGTGTTTAATGCTTCGACGAGTAGTCAGGACCCCTGGGTAGCACTCCTAGCCAGCTGTCTTCTTGCAGTAAAGCTCTTTGAAATGAAAGTGAATTCCCCCTGCTTTAACAGCCTGAGTAAATAGCCAACTAATAAGGAGTGAGGAGGATGGAACAGAGCCAAGATGTGTCAGGATAATAAGGCGGCAGCAGAATTAAGTTAGCCTTTAAACAGCACAGGACGTAGTTTCTTTCTCTTTCATTGTCTTTCTGTCTTTGTCTCTGTTTCTCATCTTGCCTTCCCCCCTTAGCTGCTCAAAATTTACTATTTCCCACATGCAGTCATTTACCATGTTTTTGGTGTTGCCAAATAGTAAATTGGAGGAGATTTTATCAGCGTAGTTGGTACCATCGCCAACCTAGGCTGTGTGCCAAGTAGGCATTTTCTCACAGGAATGTTAGGGATAATCAGCTACTGGAATCGCTGACTCACTGGTCTCCTGTGGGTGTGTGTGTGTAGGTGTGTGTGTGCATTTGAAATATACAAGACATATTTAGAATGTAGATAATATTTATTCAGCCTTTATATCAGCTGGTAGTCTGAGTTAGATTAAAATTCTTGAGTTGTTAATGGACAAGTGTGCAGATTAAAAAAAAAAGGTCATAAGCTCCATGTCAGTGATCCAGATGCTGCCTTCAGGTCATACTCCTTTTGTTTTCTGTCTGAGGACTAGGGTAATACTATCTGATGACTCCATAGGTCGCCGTCTGGTTCGGTTGCTACCTGACATGATGGACTGAAATATGGTTACATCTGGTTTTTTTCATCCTCTTACAGCAAACGTTTGACATTTTGGGAAATACGTTTTGTGGACATCAGTTAGATGAGAAGACTGATGCCACTCTCATATCTGTCCATCAAATATAAGGCTACAGTCAGTAGCTGCTTAGCTTAGTTTAGCATTAAGACTGGAAACGGGGGGAAACAGCTAGCCTGTCTCTGTCAAGAGGTAACAAAACCTACCCACTGATGCTTCTAAAGCTCACGCATTATCTCTTACCTTTGTTTAATCTGAACAAAAACTAAAGTATAGAAATAAATAGTTTGTAAAACAGCAATTTGTTACTTTTGCACGTTGGTTTTTGTACAGATTAAATGAAGATGTTATCATACATCAGTTAGAGAACTTTAAACCAAAGGCGCTGGTCAGTGGATTCTGCTACCTTCACACAGAGCCAGGTGAGCTGATCCCCCCTTTTTCCAGTCTTTATGCTAAGCTAAGCTAACCAGCTGCTAGCTGTAGTGTGGTATTTAACAGATGTAACAGTAGTATCAAACTTCATATCTGACTCTCAGCAAGAAAGCGAGTGCATATCAGAAAATGTCAACCTATTCCTCGAAGGTACAGATGAGTCTCTATCGCTGAATTCCCCATCTTTTTTTAACCTAATTTTTCAGGCGGTCTCTGTTTCTCCTTGTCTTTGCCTCTCCGACACCTTGGAAACTATTTCAGCATAATTTAGATGAAGTTTCTGCCCCCTGTGTAAATCAGGCAACATTAATAGCTCTCTTTAACTGTGGTAGTGATTTGAAGGTCATAGGTGACTTGTTGAACAATGGATGGCCTTTAAATAAAGGCGTATATTTTCACCAGGCGGGCTATTGGGGCTGGGTGCCAAAAGACAACAGATTAATTATTAAGATAATAAAGCATGTTCAGGATGCCCCCAGTCTTGATTTGATTAATTGGCAAGGCTGACACTGAACAAGTGGTCTGGAATCACGATGAGCTGCTAATGAAGACTTCAGCATTGAAAAAAAAATGCTGTCCTTTTTTTTTTTTTTTTTTTAAATAAGAAGGCATAAATGGAAACTTGCTAAATGAAATGAGAGCACATGGTGTAGCGTCAGTGTGCACATAATGTATTCATACTTGGAAGATTAATAGGGTGACAGTAGCTTGTTTTTCCACTCTTACAAACTCTCTTTTCTCTGCTCCGCCTATTCAATCCCCTCCTGCACTTAGGGCATTCTTGTGTGATCGATCCACTGGTGAAACCACATGCATATTTTATCTTTTGTTTACAGGTTTTTCACTCTGTTTCATTCACATTTACTCTAACAAACTTCTGGAAATTGACATTTTAGGATTAAAAGTAAAGAAAAAAAAAACATCTGCAGGCTGAAAAGTTGAGCCAGTTTTCATGCTGAAGTAACTTCACCTCACGGTCGTAATACAGCAGAGACTGTATGACAGTTGCAGCAGTGTTAATGCTGTTTCGCAACAGCATCTTTTCTGGGGAGATTTGGCAGTCTTTAACAAACATACACATGCTAAAAACCGTTGGGTTCCCATGGTCATTTTTCTTGGTTAAAGGGGAGTGGAGTTTGGCTTGAAATCTTGATGAATACAGGGATCTCAATTCCTGAACTTCAAGCCGAAAACATATGCACAAGACTTCTATTGTATCTGTGTTGTAATATTAGCTTTACAGAGTTTTCCCAGCTTTAGATGAAATGTGGTGATGGTGTGAGCTGGCTTTTGATAGGACACATCACAGCAGTGTTGTCTGTCTCCATCTGCCCTGCTTCCTGAGCCACGCTCAGTGTCAGAGACAGGACGCCTGCTCTCTGGGATTGTCAGGTACTGACGTAGAGCCACAATAGAGCAACATATTTGAGATGTGTAATCCATGTCAGGGGTGCAGGAACATTATCCCTTTTTGATATCAAGGGCCCTGTGTCCTACTTTATGGCTAAACGTGTATGTGTGTCCGTGTGTGACGAAGACAATGAATCTAAACTTCAATGGCGACAAAACCAACAGTAAAAAAAAAAAAAAAAAAAAAATCCTCAGTCAATTGTTGTTCTCTTGAAAGAAGTGATACACATTTCCCATGTTAAGTAAGTATTAGAAAATACGGGCAGAGCTGTCAAGCTTGTTGTATAAGAGTCTCTGTGTTCATGAAGACATAGATATATTCTTCTTCTCGTCTCACATAATCTGCTATCCCATTCCGTGCAATGAATTCATAAGACCTTTAGCAGGTTGAGTGTAAAAAATGCCTCATGATAATCCCTGGCAGAGGCATTCATGAAAGGTGGCATTTGTATTCAAAGTCAAAGTGCATTCACCATCCAAGAGTTGCAAAGAGGAAATCCAGTCATCTCTACTTCATTTAGGTAATAGAAAGATAGAGAGGAGAGGAGATTAAGGGAAGGGAATAGAGAGAGAGGAAGAATTGCAAGATAAAAAGTAACCTCTGTGGGATTAGAGCTTTAATATAGTGTGCCTACTGCAAGTTAACCATTTAAATATTACTTTCCCTCCTAATATAATGTTAATGTTAACTGTGCGGATGTATGTGTGTGTTCATACTGATGTAACCACAGAGGAGCTCCTTAATGCATGCTCAGTGAGCTCCTGCTACTGCATCTATTTGCATTTTTGGAGAAATCAAATGCTGATGAAGTTACAGCTGCCAACTATTCTGCACTGTAATGCAGTTAAACACATGCAGGCATTAAGCCAGAAGAGGCATTTCTAAATCCAAGCATCACTCCCAGGATGCTTAGTTGTTCTGACACCTTATTCTGACCCAGAGCTCACAACCAAACTTTGTTGTTGGCTGTGATTGTGTTGAACCCTGTTTTCAGCCAAAGGGAACAATACCAGACTGTTATGTGTCAGCATTTACAAATATGGCCAAACAAGAATGCTTCATAGCTTAATAAGAACCAATTTAAAATAAAATAAAACAAAATATTTATTCTTGACAGTTTGACAGATACGTAGAATGGCCCCTTATCTTTGTTGACTCAACAAGACATCAGCAGGTTTTTCAGACTAAATGAAAGGAGGGCTGCATTCCTGCTTCTGGAGGGGGGGATAACAAGGCAGCATTTTTGTTATTTTCTATTAATTAACTTTAGAGCACTGCTACAGAACAAGATAAAAATGTAGAGAGAAACTGAAGTGAATATAAAGAAGAGAAAACTACTGAAACGCAAAAAATATTCCAAATTATGTATATATTTAAAACTGGGCTCTTCTGTGCAGAGTTTGCATGTTCACCCTGTGCCTGCGTGGGTTTTCTCCGAGTACTCCGGCTTCCGCCCACAATCCCAAAAACATGCACATTAGGTTAATTGGCTACTCTAAATTGCCCCTAGGTGTGAGTGTGTGTGTGAGGGGTTGTCTGTCTTTGTGTGTCAGCCCTGCGATTGACTGGCGACCAGTCCAGGGTGTACCCCGCCTCTCGCCCATAGTCAGCTGGGATAGGCTCCAGCTCCCTGTGACCCTGACGGATCAAGCGGTGTAGAAGATGAATGAATGAATTTGAAATGTGGAACGTTTGCAGAAACCTCACATCATATCTGCTCATTTAATGTCTATTTCTTGTGCACCCTCTCACTCTCTGTCTTTGTAAGAATTTAGTAGATTTTGAATGCAATGTTTTCAAATTACAACCAGATAAAAAAGAGAGAGAGAGAGATGATGTGGGAGGATAGGAAGGCTGAATGGTTTGACAATAGTTTGACACAGCTCAATGCACATGTTTTCATGGCCACACAGGAGACAAGGGACTGAAATCTGGCCGAAATTGGTTGCTCAAGATCCTTTCTGATCTTTAATCCTTCTAAAACCGACTTAAACCAATCCCAGTATGTCTTGACAGCAATCAATAGTACCCTCTTGTTCTCTACAATTGACACTCTAAAAATCGGAACCTGTTTGATCGTAGAAGACTTACAGGAGAATATTTGAGGACAGTTGTCATCAATCCTGACAGTCTTAGCACTTTAAATGCCTCGTTATTTCTTTGAATAGACAAACGGACACACAAACACAATGACAAACAAACACCCATCATTCTGCTCAGCCCCATCCAGTGGCAGTGTTTCAAGTTGGCCCCAGAACAGCCTCCCTCATATCAAAGGCCAAAATGATAAATTCCTCCACTGATTGGCTTAAAAAATCAAGACCCTTGTCATTTGTGCTCCATCTCCACTATGAGGTAATATTGACGTTTTGCTCAGCCTCAGATCAATGGCTTGTCACGCCTCATTAGTCCAGGTAGAAATGCTGTTTACTTTGCACATTGTTGCAGGGTCCGTATAGTCTGTGACCATAGAGCGCCTCCGTGTTGCATGCTAACAATGCAGGTCTCATGGGTGTCTTGTGGCTGCACAAGGTCAGGGGGGATATCACTCGGGTCTTGGATTAACTGCCCTCCGGAGGTTTTTCATCTTTGTGGAACAGAGAATATACAGGGGGAGGTTGTTGTCTGCCCCTCAGGATCTGACAACATAATTTCAAACCTGTGGTCAGTGGCTCCGTGTCCAAGGTGAATGTTCAGGAAATGACCTGGCAAAGTGAGATAAATTCTCCAATTTCTCTTTTCCATTTCAAACTTTTCAAGAGAAGTCCCTTAGAGACGGCACAAGGCTTGTATGTGTCTTACGTCTCAACAACTTACACACATTCTCATATGAATCTATTGATTGCTTTGCTTTAAAAATATGAGCTGGGAATTGTTGGCGCCCCGTTCTTTGTTCTGAGCCAGAATGTCTGTGTAATATGACGAAGGCAAATAGTATGACTCACCAGACGTTCTGTAGTGGATCAGTTGTTCTTAAAGGATCAAGTGTTTGTCAAACATGAAAGAAATTTAAGGTAAAATTTCTCAGACACTCTAACTTTTCTTCTTTTGTGGTTTAGTTTTTGACATCTTTTCATTTACTTTAAATAACAAAGAACCAGCAGACTGTTAGAGCTAATATATCTAAGGATTTCGACATGGATTTCACAGAAGGTTTCTTTATTGATGTGTGTCTTGATGTCTTACAGCCACAGTTTTCTTTGATCAACTTAAAAGAACGTCTTGGCACAGCATGAGTTGATTTGCTTGCACTAACAACACAACCTATTTAATTATTTGATTTTTATTTTGTTTCAGAAATGATTAATGGAAACTGAATCTTTCACTGTGAATAGTTTGTCTAGCATTTCCTTCCTTTATTTTGTGTTTTTACTTTACCAAACAATCTTAATCACTAATTAAGAAATGGATTAGTTTCCTGGATTTGCCTACAGCCACTGCAAAAGTCACCATAAAACCAAAACCCATGAAACCATTACAGACTTGTTCAAGTCACGCTGGATGAGGTTTCAGAAAAGAGCCTTTGCCAGATGGTTTTCTGGGAAAGGATTTTTTGTTAATACTACACTATAATGTGTCTCCTTCTTTCACTCCGTTCCCCCCCCTCCCTTGCTCCACTCACTCCACAATCTCTATGCTCTTCTACTGTATGTGTTTAATTACCATGACGCTTTGATAAGGCTGTCTGCATACTATATTTTATTACACCCCGCTGAACTAGATAGCATCACTGTGTATTGTACACAGCTGGGCATTCCCCTCTTTGTCGCTATACCACAGCACTCATGCACACACCAGATACACTGATAAATGTGTTCCTATTCATGCCATTTCTGCCTATTCCTACTGTGTATATATCTATACCTACTTGCTGCAGAATGACTGCATTGACACATAGATAAATGCACAGACACACACCCACATGTATTAACACATACTGTGACTCTCAAATGATTGACCAGTGGGAGGGTAGGCATGATATTCAAAGGGATAAATATATATAAAAAAATAGTTCTCATCAATATAGTCATAATAATAGAGAAAAAAACATACAAATAATTATAACAAAATATTTGAATATTTGATTGGTTTAAGTGTAAACTCTGACTGCCCTAGGTTAGCTGATCATAACATTACACCCATGTTCTTTCCAACATGGGTGCACATTGATTGAATCTATTCAAAGTAGCAAAGAAAAAGCTTATGAAAAGGTCGCACACTGAAAGTGGTTACCCTGTATATTAATCATAAATTTCTGATAAATCAATGAGCTGATTTTTCATGATGATTTAGTCTCCCAGCACAGGTAAGGAAATTACCACATGCACATTTACCCTCCTAAATTTCTGTCTTCAAGGTAGTCATGATGGCTTCAGCTTGCATTATTTAACCAGATTCTCTGATGCAGGCAGGGAGTAGAGCCTGTTAGCAGCACCAGTCATAGTCATAGGATTACCTCTCCAAGGTCAAAGAAGTTATCTCTCTCTCTCTGCTTCCAACCCTTCTCATCCTCCACCACTCTTGTTCTCTACCTCCGAGCTACAAAAAGGATGGCCCCAGCTGGAAGGAAACAGAAAAAGATGAGATGGTTATTTCATATATTTTCTGATTGATCTCTATCGTGTGATAAGAATCAGATGCTTTATCTTCTTGTAAAGATGCCACGTTATTTATAATTGGACACACGAAGACACTCCATTTGTTATTGACATTGTCAGGCAATGGAATGGGCAGCCCCCCAAAGTATTTTGTTATCTTGGTGATATATGAGGCGGCGAATGAAGGTCCCCAGGTAGTTTGGCTGAGATACAGAGATGGGATATGCCAACAGTATGTGTATACAGTATAGGCTGGATGTGTGTGTGTGTCAGTGAAATTGGTTATTGGAGGCTGGGATCAGATTCTATATATCACAGATTGGTTATGATGTGTGTCAGCCTAATCTTTGGTCTCTGCTGAGCAACAGACTGATGCATTTTAACAGCAGAAAGTAGCATATGCTGGATTTGCTCCTGATAGTCATCTGTGATCACAGTTTTCATATTGGGAAATAATAAGAAAGAATTCTGATGACCATAAGGATGCATTAGAATTGCTTCATTCTCACACTTAGTAACAAATTTTGTCCTAAACTGTCCTGGACTAACAGAAGGTTGTTATTAATGAGATGAATACATTGGCTTTCTTTTGCCAATGTTTAGCTCTTCATCCAAAGAGCCTCAGTACATCAGCTCTGACTATAGCTTCAAGAATAGAGATGGTAAGATGAGAATAAGAATAAGATAAGAATGAAGTCAATTTTTACCAGACTACAACTACAGAAAAAAGATGAACAACAATGGCAGCAAAGACCAAGATGGGTTAGTGAAACCACAGCATTATGCAGCCATGCTGTGTAATGCTGCTGTGTCCAGTGGAAGTTGACTGAGGGCCACACATCAGCTGCATATATTCATAAAGCAGAAATAGAAAATCAGTGTAACAATTTATTGTGGCTTAATTTTAAGTCCCCCTGTACTTAAAATGTGCTTCTCACCTTAAATCAGAGTTTAAGATCTGTAGTAGTATGTAGTTGTTTTTGGTAACTGAACAGACAAATGATTTGAGTAGAGAGTTTTTTATATTTGTATATGTCTTATATATGTCTTAAAACATATGTGGAGGGGATCTTTCAGTTGCCCGATACTTAAAAATACATTAAACACTAGGACATAAATTAGCTTTGGTTCTTCAGAGATAGTAAAGATTGTTGCTCCCCAACAAAGTTAATTTAACTATATTCTAATTCATCTTCATAGTTTAGTACCTCGTTTTGGCAGGATTTAAGTTTCTTGACCAAACACTTAAACACTAACAATATGATGTAACTTTAATCAAGTTTGATTAATGTGCTTACCTAATGAATAATAGTGTATTGTATTTTTGTTTGCTGTTCAGTATGTGGCCTAACAAGGCACTAACAAGGTACATGCCAAGCACCAGCCAACCGTATCCACCTTGCTCTTGTCCCAGCACAAATGAAATGCACAATGTTGGGGAAAAAAAACAGAGTGGAAAGCTCAACAGTGTCCCTCAAACTGGGAAAGTGGCACTCTGCACTTGTGTATCAACACTAATGAGCAAGAGGGCCGTCTTCCTAAAAGTCACAAAACTCAGGCAGAAGTTGTGAATTAACTGTATAACATTTTAGCGCACATAAAATACACAGTTATGTCACATTCACTAATGAAAAGCCATCACAGGCACTGCTTAATACCCTGTTTCTACAAGCAGCAAGTTGACTGTTGCTCATAATAGAGGAGTATCATCAAAGCCTTTCTCCCTGCAGCTTGTGAGTGAAGCCTCCCGGGTACTGGCTGGTCTCTGGGGTCCTGGCAGGTTGACAACCCAGTGATTCCTGCAGGCTTTTTCCCAAGGCCAAGACATTTAACTAGACTCCTTGTCTCAGCCACTATATCCCGCTTCTGTCTCTCTCTCTCGCACACAGGGACTTGTACAATGTCAGTATGTACTGAAACACACAAACATAGCTACATATACACAAAACTCTTCGAAAAACTTTTAGACTTTATTAGACAGGAAGTAAGATAATAACAAAGATTGGGCAGGTTTATAGCTCATGTATTGTTCTATATTTCTAAACCACAGAGGAATACTTTTTTTCTCTTCCATCGTTGTCTGATCCAGGCAAATCCGGGGCCCACCAGCTCCGCTTCTGCTCGTGTTGTTCACTCCCCGAATCCCCAGGCTCCGAGCTGATTATAATATGCCCTGCTTGGGAGAAGAAGAACTTGATATATACCGCACACACATACATATACACACACACACATACACACACACACACACGCTTTTCCTTTCATGTTTCCTTCAAACCATCTTCCAACCCTTTTCTTAATAGTACGCATGGCCTCTCAATTTGTTGCCAAAAGCGTCAACCATAATACCGGGAAATTTACTTGCAACAGCAGTTGGTATGTTCTTTATGTGCCTAAACAGAAGTGAAGCTGACAGCTCTGGCCTGGAGCAAACCCATCAGTGACCTGTGTTATAACTTTATGTGTTGCCTTGTCAGAATAACAGATATAATGATCCAAAAATCTATCATCCACATATAAAAAATATAGAGGGCACTGGTGGGCACTAGTTCAGAATCACTCTAGAAATGGTAAAGAAATAATTTTTCCTTATTTGCAAGCTAAATATGTTTGGTAACCACCCTGTAGGGCAGGAGTTGAAGGGGAACACTGGTGATATGCAGTGTTTGATGTGATGCGTGTGTAAATCAAATAGTCATGAAGTTTTAACTTATTTAGTTGCTGCATGGAAAGCTGCTGCTTTTAGCAGGAGGTGGAAGATTTTGGATAGTGAGATCTAAAGGTTACAGGTCCACCGCTGTCCCAAGGTTGTGTAGGTGGCTAAATGCTGATTCACAGCAAATCATCGCTGCTTTCATCTGATGTGAAGTGGTGCCAGGGCTTAGGGTATAAGACGAGCTATCTAACAGCATTGATCAACACTTTGTGCTGAACAGGCTAAAAGTGGAAAAAAAAGTTTTTTTGTGGGGATTTGATCTCTCCTCGTTCTTGAGAGGGGAGGTGAGAGAACAGATTGTGAGAGTCTGCTGTTATCCATCACAAATATGTGCGACACCGCGGGGGTCCAGTTAGTGAGTGTTTTCACCATCTTTTTGTTGAAGGCGTCAGCATAATGCAATGACAGATGCTCCTCGGGGTTCATTTTTCGCATCTCATGAATGTTGCACAGGCAGGACTCTTTTGAAGGCCGGCAAACCTGGGCTGCAAGTCAGGTGCACAGCAGCACTATGCTAAACAAATGAATTTCAGTTGCCCACTGTGGCTCGTGTGTCATTATGTGTGCGTGAGTGTGTCCGTCAGTCTCTTTTTCTGAGTCCTACACAAACCTCTACATCCATGTGCACATCCATTCATAGCATTGCATCTCCTCTCACTCACAGAAACTTATTAGACTGTAAATATCACACAGTTACAGGTAACTCTCTGTAGCCAGCTGTAGGATATTGTGAATTAGCCTCAGAACCATGTGTGCAATCAGTCATGCTTTGGCATGATTTGAATACAGACACTGAAAAGACTGTGTCTGTATTTCACACACTGACATAGTATTATGTTATGTGTGTGCTACGATACCGGCAGTATGGAGTGACAGAGAAGTTCAGCTGAGAGCCAAGAGGAAGTGAATAAGCAACCGTGAACATTCTCGGTTTATGGAAGTATTGACACATATGGTGCTGCAGCCATTGTGATTGTGCACTTTGGACATCAACAGCTTAATACACACATATAACTCCTTTATGTGACTAATGTGTTTATGATTGGGTCAATATTCAAGTGATTAAGCAATTACAAGTTGAGTTAGTTGAAATTGCTTTTCTTAATATAAAGCTATGGTAATTTGAGAGCAATTTGTATGTCTTTGTTTTCTGTCTGCTCATATTTAAAGCGTTCGTGTTCACTCTTGTAAATAGATCACAATCTCAATGAGGCAACCTGTTAAAATAAAGGATTAAACAAAATAAAGCATAATGAGGGAGAACAAAAATAGGTTGATCATTTTTAGCAGTGCTAGCAGCATAGATCTTTAGATGACAATGTCAGTCTGCCTGGCAGCTGATCCAGGACTTTGTTCCGGACTGAAGTATCTCCACATTTCCAGAATGGATTGGCACGAAATGTAGTGAACTCATTCATGGTCCCCAGACAATAATTCTTGCTCCATCATGATGTTGATATGTGCAGTTTTGAGTGAAATGTCTCAACAGCTATTGGATGCATTGCCTTAAACTTGGCTCAGTTGGTGTATGTTTGGCTATCCCTTCACTTTCCACGTAGTGCCATCATCAGGTCACATTTTTAGTTTATACAATACTTAAATTTATGATGAAATACCTCCAAACTCAATGGCAAGCCCATCAGCTTCAGCTGTACGTTATTTTGTGCTAAATAACGAATGTTCATATGCTAACATGCTAAGCTACCATTGTGATTGTGATCAAGTTAGCTTTTAGGTCAAAGCACTGTATTACTATTTAAAGCAAGTATTATTTAAGTGTTATTTGTGTAGGAGGCTGTGCTATTTCTGTAATAACAGTTGAGCGCAAACCTGTGGAGCTGAGGAACTGAGAAATAAGATTAATAACTTAATTTGCTAATGTTTGTATTCATTTCTCAGTTTGATAATGAGTTAATTTTAGAAACAGATTGCTTCTTTCAGGCAAACTTTTAAAAAAAAACCTCACACGATGCCCTTGACTCATTACCATGCAGAGAGAAGAGCTCTCAAGCAAACAAAGTTTAATATTATATCAGTTATTATTTATTACTATTAATATTATTTCATTATTTCATTTTTCCATCATTCTCAAGAGTTGCCATGGAGTTTTCATATGAAGGGAACAGAGAGATGTGAACGCCTACTGCCTCCAAGAAACAATCTCTAAAGTGGAGTCGTAATCAAGCTGAGAATTTGCGATAAAACAAGACTCTGTCACAAACAAACACCCACCTTTTCATCTACTTGCATGCAGATTCATATTACTCCAATTTTCATCTAGAATCTAAAGTTGATATCTAATTACCGTACTTGTCTTGAGGAGTTCTCATTTTGCCTTTTTTTTTTCTTCTTTGTTGTGTAGCTCTCTTTGGGACTCCAGTCTTTTCTATCTTGTCCTCATTTGTACATGGTGCAGATTTAAGCAACTTTAAGTGTAAATTACCCCGAGGGCGTTGGAATATGATTCCAATTCCTTCCATGGCAAATAAAACAGAATTTATGAACAAATGCTGATGGGCAGACTTTGCTCCTGCATAATACAATATAAAACATTCTGTAACTGTATCCTAACTGCAGCTGTTGTCGCTGGATGACACATTTTAATCAGTAAATCAGGTGGTAACGGATCTTTTCTGATGCTATTCTGGACTTTCTGCATTTGTCTATTAGTCTGATGAGTCTGAGTTGTGCGTTTTGTTCATAATCCTCCCTCAAAAGCCGATGAGCTGTAATAGACGGGGGTGCAGCTGCTCATGTGTGTGTAGATGTGTCTGTATTTGACTGAAAGGCTGCCAGATGTGAGATTAAAATTGATCACTTGGAAATGTATAAACGTTGTGGACACAATAGTCATAACCCAAATGAGTTATTGAATTAAAGCTATAAAATTAATTTCATGCACAACTGAGCTCCACCTTGAACCAAACCTGTAGTAACCTCAATGACTTCTAGCGGGCTGAAAGGTCCATTACACCAAACTACCAAAGTCCCTCACCTCAGTATCTGCTCCAACACATCTAATCCATCACTGTTTGACCAGACCCAGCTGAGTACCATGGATAACAGCGGTTATTGGAAGTTCATCAACAGGTTGTAAAAAGTCTGTCTATGCCCTGAATAACATGATGAATCCTTAATGATCCCAGCGTGGGGTTAACATTAAGGCATGACAAGTGAATAATAGCGGTGTCTATGATTTCCCACTGTGCCATGGATGAAATTAATATCCTCTGGTGTGAGCTAATTGGCACAGAGCCCGAGGGTTGAAAAACGAGCTGGATGAGGGCGTAAGGCCCGTGTGTCGGTGTTTGTGTGCTCAAAGTTTGCGTGTGATCGCAGATTTAGATTCATTTTCCATCCAATATGAGTGTCACTTGTGTTGCAATGGTTAATGACATTGTGTGTCTTACATCTCCTCCTGCACCTACCCCAAACACCTCAAAACAACATCCAGACTTTTTCATTTACATAAGATTCAGATCAAACATTGCATATCTCTGGTAGACCCCTCAGCCCCCCCCCCCATTTTCTTTTTTTCTTTCAAATCTGCCTGTGTGAAATTGCTTGAAAAAAATCCATCAGTGCCTTTCTCCAGTGCAGGAGAAAGAGGGAGCAGACATGGCTCAGATTTCCATCCACGACATCAGTGATCCTCTTTGAATTCCTCAACACAGCATAATCATGAGCCAATGGGGAAATGTGAGAAACTTCACAAAGTAATTTACACTCTAATGTCTATTTTCCCAAAGAACAGCAATAGGATGCAATTTAAGGATAACACAGTCATGTTTTCCTTATTTTCTATGATAATACCAAGAGGCTTATATCAAGTTCTATCAACTTATTACTTCTTTTCTTTTTTTTTTTTTTTTTTACTTGAATGAATGGCATGCTCAGAATAGAGAAGTACCATCAGGCTAAATGGATGGTTTCATACATTCAAAACAGGCACTACAGACTAATTTAACGCTTGGGCCAAGTGTGCGTGACGGTCACGGAACATCTTGGTTTTCATTTCGGCGTCCATGTTAACAGGTTAGAGCTTCCACACAGCCCGTGGGAGAAGCATGCGCATGGTTCCCAGCACAAATAGACAGGGAAAAGATCTGTTTATAGTGATATTGACATCATACCAGCAACATCATATTAAACTGACACCTTTCTCTGACACTATGATTTCAGTGTCTAGGCTATATCTGGAAATGTCACAGACATGAAAAATATATAAATATTATCTTTCTTTTTTTTTTTTTTAACTATTTTAGCAATTGCATGTTGGAGAAAGTGGAGGCCACATGTGTATGACAAAGTGATAGCAGAAATGCAAAGTATGCTATAATTATAGTATATATATTTTGTCATCTTTTACCCCAGTTAAATGTTTGAGTAAAGACATAGCTGCTTTTTTTCTGTCTTTATATAGAGACATACATATGTTTTTTATTTCACCTTTTTCATTACCAAGGCCCAGTTGTCCCCATCCTCCCCCTCCTTAAGTCATGACTCCTATCAACCAAGAAAAGTTACTTTGATAGCATTTGAGCAAAGACATATCTCTTTTTTAGTGTCTTCATAAATTGGCAGATACAGAGAGGCTATACATAGATTTATTTCTGCCTGTGCCTACTTTGCACTATGTTGTTTTATTTCATAGTCATTACTGAAGACCTTGTTGCTTCTCCCTCTTCTCCCCCTTCTTCCCCTTCTTCTTAAATCATGTCTAAGTTAAATATAAATTTAATTTATAAGAAATTAAATCAACGTTCAAATATTGATGGCCATTATCTATAAGGCAAACTCAGTGCAGAAAGACAGGGCTGGAAGAAGCAGTGCTGCAGCAAACACTTGTGAGTGAGCAGTGTCACACATAAGCCAGGCAGACGGTGTGTCCCAGGCATAAAGCTGTAACATGCAATCTAAAGTTTGAAACACACTTAGGAGAATACTGGGCGAACAGTTACCAGACAATACAGATATGTACAGATGCCAATATTTGCGCTTTAATTGCAGAAGTTCATCGACAATCAGAGGCCACTGAATTTTTTTTTTTTTTTTTTTGCAGAGTATGGATTGTTGACATATGCTGACTTTCAGTAGATGTTTTACATTTGTAGTGTAAGCGCCCTTTTCTTTCATTATCTATCCTCATCTCTCAACCCCTCTCTTCTCCTCTCTCCTTGTTGTCATGTTTCCCTCCTATCCATCTTTCTGTTCTCCTTCTTCTGTTCTTCTACCCTCTTCTCTCCTCAGGCCATCCTTACCTCTCCCCTCCTTCCCTCTATCATCCTCCCAGCCTGTGTGGCTCTCTGTGCTCCATTGCCATTTATGACCTGTAATCCATGCTTATTAAACAAGGTGCCTGTGCCATTAAGAGTGGAAAATGAGCCCTAATGGCAACTCTGCTGGCAGCGCCCGCTGCCTCAATGCCATTTTGCACTTATGGGCAACGCTACATTAGCACCCTAATTCAAGTGGCCTTGCATCGCTGCCTCTGAAAATATTTTCATCATTTTCCTCTCCCTCTACTAAACCTCCGCTGTCTCCGGATTGGTGGGGATGGCTACTCTGGATTGTCTGATAGTCAGATCCTCCCAGCAGCATAAGGCCTGAAGGGAAAAAAACAGGTTAAACCAAGGTAAAGCTACTCTATGAAGATGAGTCTATCAAGGGGGACACACTATGACTCTTTTGTTTTTAACCTCCCATGCCCCATCAGAGAAGGACGTCAATGAATCATGTGAAAGAGTAGTAGAGGTGAGAGTCTGATGGAGCGAGTTGAAGGGGCACAAAGAGTTGAAGGTTCCCAATAATGGCGAATTGATTTATCTTGTGGTCACTTGTGCTTCGGGGGACAAATCTGTGAGGACAATGGAAGCATTCTAGGTGCATGGACTTGATCATTACAGGAATCTTCCTGTGCCTCATGGGGACAGCATCTCTTAATCTCTGAGGCACTGAAGTAAGTAGTCAGGGGTGTGCCACTGGCTTCTTGAGGCTTGAAACAGCTTTTCACCAGGACTTACATCTTTTCTTTACATATGAACATGTCCGGACACACATCTATAATTTGTTGATCCTGCCTTTGATTGTAGTTGATGAATCCCTCTTTTTCCCTCAGAGACTGCCCTCCCAAGAAAATCGACCGCATCAGACGTTTCAGCAAATGCATTCAAGTAAGAGGGTCAATAACAGCCCTGAGTCTGACAAAGGAGACCGTGGTTTGCTTCATGTTCCCTACCGACTTTTGTTTATTTCAACTACAACCTCGATTGTTGCCCAACCTTACACATTTTGATAACTTCTCTTTCCTTATAATCACACACATGCGTTGCTGCCATGAGGTGTGATCACTATCCAGACCTCAACAACATGCTAGTAACTGTTAACTGAGTGGTATGTACATGGACCCGCTGAGTTAAAGTGGTTGTAATGTTTGCCTGGTGCCGTTGTATACAGGTAGCCTGGTCAGGCTATTTAAAATAGGGAGCAGGTTTTCCATTGTTGTGTAGATGCTGTGTGTTTTTATTGCATTTCACTGCAATCACGCAGCGCGAGAGGAGTCTGTTGCCTCATGGTGAACAGCCCCTACAGCTTGATTGAATTGTGTTGCTTAATTCTGTTTACAATGTATTAGATGAGTATATCACTGCTAGCAGGTAAAGTACTGTGGCATGTTAATTAAAGTTAATAGGCAGCTAAGGGAGAGGGATGTGGAGGCTCCTGTCAAACAAACGTGGCATTGAGGTTGTGTGAAAAATGCTGAGAGCAAACTGCATTTCTCTCCCTTTTCTTCTTCTCTTGTTTCTCTCACAAACACATGCACACACACACGCAGACACACACTGAGACACTGGCCCAGAGTCATGGAGCAGGAGGTTGAAAGTGGGCAGAAGTTGAGAGATGAGTCATGTAGTGCCAGAGGCTCTGTGTGAGTGTGTGCGAGTACTGTATGTTCTGTATGTGTGAGAATTTAGCACTGGTGAGCGTGGGAGTGTCAGTTTGTGGAACTGTTTCTGAAATCACTGTCTTTACAATATGTGAATTGATGTTTTGTTGCCGCTTTGGCTTTCATGTTCTTTCCGTGTTCGTACAAGAATTTGGGTTGTTCCATAATTTCAAACAAAGACGCAGCATACCATATTGACTTCTGACATGAACGGATCATAGCAGTGGCGGCTGACAATAACCATGTGTCCCAGAGAAAGGTTGTGTTTACCGTTTGTTTGCATGCAAACACACATCTGCTGCAGCTTTGATGTTAGTGGGAGATCAGTGAGTCAATATTTCTCTGTCTTCACTTCACTCGCAATGTTGTACACCCTTAAAAGAAATACAGGTAACACTGATATCTACAGATAAGATAAATAGATAATGTGTACATGAGTGGTGATCTATTTATCTTTAGAGAACAGGAGACTAAGGACTGTTAAGTAATTCAATTGAATTTCAAAAAGCACAATTTTTTGCAATATACATGTATGTATTACATACGCTACATGCATATAAAATGTATATTTATTGTGTGCATACATATTGCCACAGGTGTGCCCTCACCCCAAGTTTACACTGTCTAAAAATGCTCATGTTGTCAGTTATATTTACGAAGCATCATGAAGCCAGGGAATTGCATTTATACATTCCCTTTATTTCTCTCTACCTCCACATCTTTAATGAACAGCTCTCTACATGGAGGGCCCTTTCTCCTCCAATCTGACTCTCAGTGACCCTTAGTGCTCTACATCATGCAGCCTCTCTCTTGAAAGCTTTGAAATATTCATTGGGCCTCCACAGGGTGCAGTGTACAGTACATTTGGGCAGCTAATTGTTCTATGGGAGGACCTCAGGGTGCTGTCATCTGCTTGGCCTGGACACAAACAAGAACTCTTGATACACATGGTACATTCTTTTTTTTTTTTTTTTATCAATTTAGCAGTTTTTTTTTTAAACTTTTTTTTTTTACATTAATCCTTTAGAAATTTATGTATGAACAGTTTAACTGTACCTGCAAAGGGGGAGGTATGTTTTCAGGGCCCTATATTCCTCAGTAAGAGATGAAGAAACATATTTGTCAAATATGCATTTACAAAGACAGTAGACTGGACCATGAAGACATCTAGATGTTGCAGGCTGGCCTGGCACCACTCTCTCATACTCATCAGTAAGCCAATAACATTGCAATGAATCCAGCACAAACTGGACTCCACGGTGGAAAGTCCAAGATCTGGTGCAGCTCGTGCAGGGGTGGAAAACTTTCACGGTGTTATTGACAAGCAGGGTGGAAGATGCTGACACCAGAGCATGAATCAGCAAAACATAAATAGGAAGTTCCTCTTTGGAAGAACAATTGGAATTCCCTAGAACTGATCCTTCCACCCGAGAATCCACTGTTGATTGCTGTGTGTAATGTTGGCAGCTATAAACATATGTACAACTTGGACTATAACCTTGTAATTTGTCATGACCACAGTATTTCTCTAATCTCCATCACCATATAGTAGTTGCAATGCACAAATACTGTAGTAATGATCAGTGAAAAACTGTGAACATCCAAAAACTTTGAACGCAAGTCAGTGTTTTCCATAATCATCCAGTATCAATGTTCGTTTTGTTCTATGTGCAGAAAAAAAGCAATCAAATAAAAAAAATGTTCAGTGTGCTTCGGTGCACGCATAGAGACCGCTGGCATGCAGTTTATGTGTTTTCCCTCTTGACTGCCTCAATCAATTCTTTATTATCCTCAGCAATTAGGGTACCTCACAATGATCAATGATTCCAATAAGCTTCTCTGTGGGTTTAGCTGAAGCTCTGCCTGCTTTATCTTTCTGCCTCTCTTTATTCACATGGTTAAAATAAACATCTGATTTGCCCGAGTTTACCAGCTGATAAGAAAACTCTCAGCTAAAAAATATTTACCAATTAGTATTCATGCTTTTGGTATATTGGCAATACAAAGAGTCACAGAAGATTAAAGTTCATCAAAGTGAGTCCGAAATGTAGCTTTTCATTCACTCATTCATTCATTCATTCTCTATCTTGGATGAGTATAAAACACAGTCTAGTACTGTAAACATGTTAGAACAAAACCTTTGGTGATTATACACCAAACTGCAGCCCAGTCCCAAGACCCAGAGCGGGGCTACTGTGAGCTGTCAGCCTGTCAACAGCATCAATTTCAGTTTGACTGCAGTGGGGCTTCATGTTCTTGATCTTACGTTGCATATATGTTGTTGTAAACTCTTTTTTTTTCTGTTGTAAACAATATGTAAATTTGACAAAAGCACTGTTCTGAATCCCCAGACTACCTCATTTGCATGACCGTTTTTGGAGTGTGACAAGCGCAAACACGTCAGTTTTGGTTTATATAGGTGAAAAAAACTTAACTGCAGTTGAAAAAGCAGAGGAATTTGGTAGAAGAGGGGAAATGCTTCTCCCTTCGCTATTGTTGCTGTTTATCTGAGTTATGAATTAGTGCTGCAAATAGTCAGCTGTTAAATAGACAAACAACTCCAAACACATGCGTGCGTGCATGCATGCTTTCATGTTATGTACACTCAAAAATGCACAGCCTCACACTCAACAAATGCATTGCCTGATCCATCCCCATGAATTAGTAATCAGAAAATACCAGCGCTGACAGAGTAAATGTCTCTCCTCTCTCGGTGGATTGCATTACAAAATGAAAAGCCACACATTTCCCAACAGGGAGTCATCAGACTCAGGGAGGGATTGGGAAGGCAGGTTCACATGCAGATGTAGCCATCACATATTTTACTTTTTCGGCGTTTCAGCAATATCGCCTTGGGAAATCTTGCACTTCTATTACTGCATATATTCGGGTGGAGACACCAGCAACCAGTAGTGTTATTATCATTCATTTCATTTTATTTATTTTTTTATTTGTCATTGTTGTGTAAGCATCAGTTCATGTCCACATTTATCAAAACACTGGGACCAGGGTATAAGACGACTACAAACAAGTTATAATTTATGGGTGTGTGGGCAGTGAGGGTGTGTGAGCCTATGTCAGCATGTATGTGGTTGAATAACTCTGAGGTGACCTTTTGACCTTGGTTAATGTTCTTGGTATGAAAAATATCGAGTGAAGGATATTTATGTCCAGTGGCTGCACTGGGGCCAGTGAATGTCATTATGTAAATGATAGTTCATTGTGCTCCTGACTGACAAACCACCATATTTCATGCTAAATTTATTGTACAGGAGTGTTTTCTGCTGCTTCTGACTTAAAATTTAAACAGCTGTCATAAAGTGCTATATTAAATGGAGCTGCAGCTAATGATCATTTTAAATATTAATTAGTTTTATTTTCATTATTCAATTTCTGTTTCTAGTTTTCTGGTCTATTAACTGGCCTAGTTTCTCAGAGCCTTCAAATCTTCAAATGTCTTCTTTTGTCCAATCAACAATCCTGAGCTAAAAGATATTCAGTTTTCAAAGATATAAAGCACAGGGTGAAAAAATTTGGGGCTCTTTTCAATTCATGAAAAATAGTTTCCTAAAACATTTCTGTTGAATGACTAATCAATGAATTATTTCAGCTAAATAAACATATTTTTATTTATCAGAACATTTTGAAATTCAACATGATGCTTTCTTTATTGTTTGACGTAACACAAATCAATTTGTAAGGTCGGTTGTTACAGAGTGAACATAGTTCACCTTTTGGCTGCATATTCTTCACTAACACCAATTTTACTTACATGTCTGCATTTTCCAACTGTGCCAAATATCATCCATCTCACTCTGACTGTTCGAGGCTCTTAACAAATAATCTATTCTGCTCAGTGCACCAAGAGTGCCAAACAAACAAACTCTTAGCTGCAGGTGGGAAGGTACGTATGTCGGGCCACGCTAAGAAGAGATAAACACTGGCGATCCACCACAGTGAATTAATAATCCCTCCCTACTGTTTTGCTTTATTCCGCTGCTTGGGGGCAGTGGAAGTTAGGCTGCAGTGTTTCTCCTCTACCCAGTCTTCTCCTTCTTGCTCTTTGAAGACTCCATTGTTCACCCACTTCAAGACGTCTCTGATCCTTTCAAGTGATGCCTCCTTGATTACATAGGATAAATAGTCGGCAAGTGTTTTTTTCTTTCCTTACCCCCTGAGGCAGGTAGACAAACTTTGGTCATTACCATAATAAGGTAAATCAGACTGTAAAGTGTTGCATCGCCTCAACAGTAGCCCCGAAGAAAACTGCTGACAGAGGTGTAACTCGTTGGCAGATCTTCAGGGGGTAGAGAGCTTGTTTGTAATTGCCTCAGCTACGACGCAGTCCCCCCTTTGAAATATAGACTCCACTTGACTCCTCTAAGTAGAGTCGATCCATGCAGTTTGGTACTTTGATGAGAAAGTGGTTAGGAAGTGGGGTGTGTGTACTCCTTCTCTAGGGCCCTAAATGAGGATAGTTGAACAAAAATGGGCGAAAGGAGATACGTGTTTTAGGATTTGTGACAGCTAATAGCTACTTTTTTCTTGATTCTGTGATTACTTTTCAGAATGTACCTAGATTGAATATATACAGCATTAAACATATATACATACGTCTTTGTCCTTGGTCCTGGACTGTTTATTCTGTAACTTTAGCCTAAGCAGTGATTATACACTGGATGGTATAACTGATATACTGTTGACAAGTTACATTACGTGACAACATACTAACAAACCAATCCCAACACTGAAATGAAGCCATTTCTAACAAAACATGGTTTTATTTTAGGGACAGAGAGCCTTCTTCCCAGAAACTTTTTAATGATAAAACATATAGTGCCAATATAATATGAAATTATTAATGTCACTTAATGAATATAACTGACCTAAGATATGAGTTTTCTGTCTGTAAACATTTCCTGTGTGATTCATAAAGGTTTAGACTGACAGGATGAAAGATGTTCATTTTTGTATAATTTATTTATTTAAATAGAGATTCTGTTTGCAGCTCATCCTGTATCAAGACATAAAGACTTTAAACTCATTTCATTACATTTGAGAACCACATTAGAACAATAATGAGAAGTAAATTTGCTGATCCATTATTGACAATAGCAAAGTTTCAGGAATACCGAGTCCAAGGCCTGGTTTTCATTCATGCCCAACCAGACACATCAGGGTAGTAATGCCTCCAGAGAAAACAACAAATTTTACCCCACACCAGGCACTGTTAAACTGCACTGATATCCCTTCTTTCAGACCTCACTTTGCAGACCTCTCGGGGTTCTGACTCTTAACATCCTGCTGATGGAGGGAAAGGGATCCAGGTCTGACTGCGGGCAACTTGGCCACCGATCCGAGGCTGATGATTCACATCAGTTTCTGAGCCTCCCAGAAGCTGCTCTGTATCTTAACTTCCTCAGCATTTCAGGGCTGAACTCAACCCCCCCTGCAGCCCCCATTCAGCAGCGTAGAGGAAAAGGTTCATGTGATGTTTGATTTTGCTGTAAATGATGATGACAAATGGATGTGATGCTCAAATGTCTGACAGCAAGAGGTCTGTGAGAGGGAAGGAGGTTTCAGAGGATGACCACACAATCACAGTGCTCTTTCAAAGTCTTTCCTGTAGGATTTTGTAAATAGTATTTTCTTTTCTGTGTTTTGATTGATTTTTCACATTAGGAGTGCATGTCTTAACCGCACAAGTTGATAATATACAATATGAAAGAGAAGAGAAGACATAATTACCCATAATCTTTTACAGATGCACCTCTGACACAAACTGTAAGCACTGTTTGTCTGTGCTGTGAAAAGTAGCAAGTGATAACACCACAAAAATACTTTTCCTCTTTCGGACATAACACTGCTGTAGATACACATTTTCCAGGAAAGATGGTACACGTTTTTGACCTCTTGCACAGCGATTTCTAACAGCTGAATGCCAGTTTCTAGTTCACTCCTCCACTTTTACTTTATGTTCAGTATGCATTACCTTCACCTTTAAGAATGAATGGATGAATAGATGGCAGATCATCTATAAAAACACACAAAAAACTAGAGACCATCTTGCCATGGCTTCACGACAGCCATGATGACCGTCAACATGTTGACATTCTGACCCATGAGTACTCAGTACTAAAGGGTATAGTTCCCGTTGTTATAGAGGGTGTCCCCAGGACCACATTTTGCCATCGTGATACACACAGATAATAATCTTAACCTTTAAATCTCCTGCATGCATTTTTGACCCCATCCATATTTTTGACTCCATAGCATGACAAACAGCTGTTAAACAGCTGCCTGTTGCTGCTGTTGGAAAATGCGGAGGATGAAAGCAGTAAGAGTGAAAGAAAAAAGAAAAACTATGGGCCCTAATACCAAAGCAACAACCTAAAAGATGCTAAAATGCTCTGTTATAAAAATATTTATTAGTGAAGTTGTTAGCACTACTGCCGTAGTACTTATTTTTACATTTTTGTAAAAGTATTTTTCAAGGTTCTGTAGTTTCTGAAAATGATCCACAGTATACTCTGGATTGCAAACACAGGTATCGGTTTTGCTCCTGGTGACAGTGCACTGACTGATTCTCTAAAATAGTCTATGGATTAGCATTAAGCTGGAGTTTGTATAATTATAGCAAAACAGACCTATACTCTCCTCAGCCTCCACTTCAGTGCAGTGAGAGAGGGAGAGAGAGAGAAACTAATCAGATTTATCGCAGGGTAGCTTTATAATTATTTACTCCATTAGCCATTAGTGGTCGACACAAAGTGCACTGGCTCGCAAAATTAGAATCCTTATCTGAATGTTGCAGAACCTTCACTGTATTCTGAAAGAAAGTGTAAATGCAGCGGGATGTGCCCTAACCAGGAAGCAGCGGGTATACAAGGACATTTTGAGGACACGTCAGTATGTGGCACCAAGATGTTTTTGCAGTGCAGCGGGGGATTCCAGAGAAATCGTAATGATTTCCTGAAGGGATCAAAGCTCTCATTTACATTGAAACTTTTTTTTTTTTGTGAGTGTCTCTGTCCCTTTGCTGAATGCTGAACTCATGGTAGTAATCCGGTTAGGCTGCTTGAATGTTGTACTTCTGTACCAACCCTGTCTCTTAGAAATATATGTCCCCCATTTACATATTAAATTGATTGACAACAAAGTTTTGACAACAAATACAAAATTTGAAGAAAACACTACTGCAACCAGATTATGTTTTAATTAACATATTAAGAAAAGAAAGCCAGTTTGCCACCACAATGTAAATGGGAAAACAGTTTCATACTATGAACATAATTTCTAGGAGACAGGGCTGGATCACCAGGTTGCTTCTACATTATGGAAAAACCACGTTGATCATTTTAGTACGCTTAAATGTCGATGTCATAATAATTCATTCCATATAGTGAGCATCAATCTTTTATTCTCAGTGCATCACGAGCTTAGAAAGCTTCTACAGATTCACATTCATGTTTTATAGTGAATGTACTGGAAATAGTTAAGTATGACGGGCCTTTAGTGGGAGGTCACATTTTGTAGGTGCAATAACTGATTCAAAACATGCAATCATATGACACATCTTGAAATCCCTGTGAGTTGAAACTCCCACAGGTTAGAACATTTTGATGCAGGTGAGAATCTGCTTTCCTTTTGACATCTTTGAACTCTATTTTAATTAAACAAACAAGATGTTCCATGTACGTGAGATATGGGAGGGTATGGTAATTACATAAAATGATGAACTGAAAGAACTTTTACTGCATCATAATAAACAACTGATCTGATCTTCTCAGACAGCAGTCAGTGTCCATTTAAATATTTTTTCCCCACAAGGTGTTCTGCACAGGTTAGGGCAGCATTTGAATCCAGATGCAGAAGGTTAGTGTTAAGAAAATATCAAGGTTCGAGTCAAAGACCAGCACCACATAATGCCTGACTTCCCATTGACATGGAGGGCTCCCACCCACCCCCTCTGGGACCTCACTGGGATTTTGACCTTTCCACTTCACTGGGAGGATAATTGAGGTTGAGACTATGGCAGTTCTACAGAGCAGAGCTCCTAGTTTGATCTACAATACGTGCAGAGTGCTGTATCCTACATGGTACCTAGTAGTGTTTTCAGATGCTGCATGCAAGCATCCAGAAAAATAGCTTTGAAAGACAAATAATTAAATAAAGACTAACAAGAATTCAGGAGTAATTTGTTGAAGTGTCTGAGAGGAAAAAATGGAGTTAGCTCTGTGTATCTCAGAGAAGCAATAAAGCCCCATAGTCTCCCTGTAGGAGTAGTTAAAGCAAATGGCAGAGAGATGGGCAACACATATCTCGGGGGACAACAGAGACATAAGGACCTCTAGTTCTGAGCCAGACAACGACACAGTGATAGAACTTAGACTCCGTCTGCGTCTCTTCCTTTCTCTCTGCCAGCCCAGGGAAACTTAAAGTACCTCGTCGACACAAAGTCTCAAGTGCAGTTGTAGTGGGATAGTGCAATCTCCTGCAATTTCTGAATCATATTGCAGTTTACAGACAACCTCTGCTGTGGCTGCTTTTACACTTGGAATAACTGAGCAGATGGGATTTTGAAAGTTCACTTCAAAGGTTGAAATATTTGATGGTTGTTATAATGAGAGGATTTGTGGTTACACGGGGATTCACATGACACTATTAAAGGCTTAAACTTTCAAAAATGAGAGATCCATGCTTTTTTCAATATATTAAAGGTTCACTGGATGGAAAATAGATTTTACTGTAGCTTACAAAAAATCACACCGCCAATCACCATGGGGTCTGTGATGTGTTGGTCCAGGAGGTGTATGAAATGTATCGAATACATTTTCAAATGGCATGCGTCACTCCATCCAGCAAATTTTATCTTTTCTATTCTTGAAAGTGAGTCAGTTCACTCCACTCAAATGCTTGATGCTGATGGTTGCCCTGACTAGACACCAAAGGATGCGTGCTAATTTTGGAGCAATACACAGAAATCCCCCTACATCAGTAGTTTTCAAACAGGCGGAGGAATAGAGCCACTACAGTGGGACGTGTGGATGACCAGGGGAAAATATGGAGTGAAACTAAGTAGAAGGACTATGATTTATGTAGGAAAAATAAACATGTGTTTGCTGATGCTATCATGCTGACCTTTATTTCACTACAATTCAACTTGGATCCTTGTTTTGATTAGCTGCTTCTCCTATAACTATTAATGATTGATTAAAAACTGTAGGGTTGGGGAGGGTTTTTTTTTTTTTTGGCTTCTGAAGAGGAGCATGCCAGAAAATGTTTGAGAACCACTGCCCCACAGTATTTACCTTAAATATTTATCAGAGGATCTGGGAGAGCTGTACATGAAACCATTTGCAAGAAGTCTTATCAACATAGAAAAACATCCTATCCCACCGTTCCAATCTTAAAACGATTTGAGGCAGAAGACAGTTATGGCTATGAATATACAATGTATGGTTTTCTTTCAGTGGTCATCAAAATAGGGTAAGTCTCTGACTTTCTCCTATTTACAAGATTCATTGTAATAACTTGGGAAATGTGCTTTTAAGCAATGAAACCCAAGGTTAGATGAGAGGACTGATACCAGTTCACCTCAGTGCATCCAAAATGTTCGGCAGGGGAGTGTGTACACTCCGTTTGTAACTGCTCCTGCAAAAATTGCACGCAATTTCATTTCTACACATTGTAAAACTAAACTCAGTCGAGATGTGTTAAATGCTGAAGATGTAATTATTTTGAACATAATTTTTTCTGATAAATGGTTTAACAATTGTTGCTTTAAATACATTCAAAAATCAGAGACATTACTCTGTTGATCACTGAAGTTATATTCCTTGATATTTCAGTACTGGCTAATGTGGTGACGCCCATGGTTGCCATGGTAACTACAAATGCATTTAATACTGCAGCGAACATATCAGCCAAACAGACCTGTGTTGTTTTAATAAAGAGGTCAAGGTACAAGAAGAAGTTGGTGGCCTTGCTGAGGAGTTGGGGGTGTCCAGCCTGTCACCTGCAGCTCTTCGTCTAACAGCTCAGTGTGGCTGCTTCTTTTTGTTTCTTTACTCCATTGCAAGGAATAAAAATGATCTGCTGTCAAAAAATGCCAAAAGTGTCTTTGTTTCGTAGATGCATTTTTGATGAATGATTGCAGTCAATGCCATCTGTGGTGACAAATACCATTTCAGCTTGACCGCTTTTATTGTGAAGCTGTGGCAGTAGAAATTGTTGGGTTTCCATTAGCCACAACTTAATACGGCTCTGACACAAGGTTAGATGAATCAACAGTATGATCCATGAGATAAAATTAAAAACAGTAACCTCGGATGCATACCTTATTTCCAACACACAAATTTGACTGTTTTGACACCTGCGCAGGACTGGCGACCTCAGTCACTAAAAATGAAAACTAGCATGTTGAGAGGTATTTACAGAAAGTAAATACACCGCATGGCTATTGCTGAAAAAAAAAAAAAAAAACAGCGTCAAAAAGTTTAAATGCCTAAATTGAAAATGTTGCTTTGAAACATGTCATATGCTTTCAGAAATGAATGCTTTCCAATTGAAAGTCGCTCCTGTTCAAAGAAAAAAATCTCTTATCATAGCGTAGGGCTGAATCACCACATTACACTGAGAGCATGAAGGAGAAGGAGACTAAGCATATAGCAATTGCCTGCCAAGGTGATGTCTGTTATTGAATTGCACAGAAAGCGCAAAAGACACCAAGACTCACACAAATGCTATCAAATACACAAGCATCCTGTGAATGAAACCTCTGCAGCTCAAGGTTAGTTATATAAGCGTGTGTTTTTTTTGTTTTTTTTTTGACACATTATAAATGATATTCGAATGTAATTCATATCCTTACATTATAATGGTTCATTGTCTTAACCATTTCACTTGCCTCTGTCAAAGCATCTCTCCTGGCACAGTGGATATTGATCTTTTCGTCTCTCACTTACAAT
This sequence comes from Toxotes jaculatrix, assembly GCF_017976425.1. Taxonomy (NCBI): domain Eukaryota; kingdom Metazoa; phylum Chordata; class Actinopteri; family Toxotidae; genus Toxotes; species Toxotes jaculatrix. Next base: position 11,660,586 of record NC_054411.1, on the reverse strand, counting down.
GAAATGACTACGTTCAGGTTCTGTTTCAGAAAGCTCTTCTCACAGAGCCTTTGTGGGAGCTTGCTGTGCATCTCTGCCGACCACTTGAGGCAGAAAAGACAGGCACATAGAGGGCAGCTCATGTAAAAAAAAAAAAAAAAAACGTTGACTGTGTTGACCTTAACCCATGGCACCCACAAGGGAGCTTAAACACTCTGGCTAAATGAAGGCTCCGTCAGATAGGCATTAAATGGGAACACAGTAAGTCCTTCTCCATCTCAGTATCCCCCTGAGCCTTGCTGCAATCAGTGTGTGTTCCTCAGTTTCTGCTCCATACCCACAAACACCCTCACTTTTTCTTGTATGACATACTGCAGACATACACATACACACATATGCAAATAGTCCTACCTACTATCTCTCTTTCACACATTAGCAAACATGACAGCTACCTTCCCTTTATTTTTGCTCCTCCGCTCATATCTTTTATACCTTATATCAGCAGGGACAAGCTTAAATAGTTTGAGGGGCGATGGTTCAATTTGTAGAAAAATTAAAAAAAAAAAAAAGGTTCCCTTCTGTACTCACACCTCAACTGGAAACCAGATGTAACCAAAAAAAAGATGAATATATTTAACAATGCATACACAATTTTCTGGAGCAATCGAACTGAATCTGATACAGTGAACTAGAAATGAAAACAGAAAATATGCTGCAATTTTTTTGTCTTTCTCAGTGCATGTGTGATTTTACTTATCTATGGTAAAGTATGTTTAAAAAACTTCACTGTGTCCAGTGTTATTCATCCATGCCATGTTTGTATGTAGATAGTGGACTGAGGATGTGTGTGCATCTGTTAACAGTTGTCAGGCTTGTGAACAACATTATTGTATTGCTTTCAACAGTTTATTTTGTGTAGATGCGTGTGAATGTTAACTACTGTTTTTAGGCAGGTAGAAGGGAGAGCAGTTAAAATATTGCTCGCACATGTTCACAGGCTGCCAGATGCTACAACCTTGAGACTTTAACCTCTAAAGCACTCTGCTCTCCTGTGGTTAGATCTCTCCTGTGACCACTTCACCTACATCTTGTCCTCTGGGAACACATGACATTTCAGAGACTGCGCCAACACCCACAGTAACCAGTCATTTCCATGAACCGTTTCTGACCCAAATTCCTGCAGAGCCTTGCAGCTGAAACGCAAACTATGATTTAAACAATGACAATAGCAGAGACACAAAAGCACTTTCCCAAACCACTGAAAATGATCAAACAGGCTAAACAAAGCAAAAGATTCCCAGTAGTTTACAGAAAATATTTTTCCATGACATGCACATTTTATCAAATGTGCAGACTTCACTAGTTTGGACACTTTGTGGAGCTGGTGAATGTTTACTTTTCCGCTAACTGTAGCAACTGTCTGTGATGGTAGACTAAGATGTGGTTTACATCCATACAGTACAGCAGTTGCCTCAAAAGCCTTTTAAAAAAAACAAAAACAAAAAACAACTTGCTTCGCATCAGCCCCTCCAAAATCATGGCACTTTCTTATTTCTGGTGCTGACTTTTGTTGGAAACCTTCATGTATCTACATTTTTCATTCAGAATTCATTACTACTCTAACCTCTACTTTCAAAGTCACTCTCACTGTCCTGTCTAAACATTTTTACATTATGTAGAAAACAGAATGCAACCATTTCAAAGTTGTTGGGTTCACTGTGGCTGCACACACAAGACTTTAATGTTAACATGCCGCCCACCGACACAGCCCTCAGCGATGAGTCAATTATCCTGAGATTGCATCGTTTTCCCTCACACGTAGGTGCATATTGTACATCCACACCTTTCACTCCCCTGTTTGCCTATGACCATCAGTCTGAATATTCACACAGCTTCAGTGCAGGAGAAAAAAAATCAGATGTCCTCTTTAGGTACAAATGCTGTTTTGTCAAGTTTAGATTTGCAATTAAGGGACATTCGTCATGTTTGAAGAAGAACAAACCAGTGGAGCCGTATTAAACTTCCTGTAGTGATCACAGTTCCTCCCAAAATACATTTGAGGGTGATGTGTTGCAGTGAATGTTCATGCAGTGACTAGGTGTTTTAATTTTGTTGGTTTCAGTTGGAACAATCATTGGTGCCATGTTATTAGCTATTTCTGCTGATCCACGTATTTTGTACATTTTGATTGACATGACACAACTGATAAAAATGGATAATAATAGATAGGTAATAGATTGGTTATAGGAGGCTTTATATTTTATGTATAGAAGAAGTAGAAGTGTTACCTGTGAAGTGCACTTTTACCTAAAGGGTAGAGTTTCCATGAATAGTTTTTGATCACATATTTAAATATAAGTTTTATTTGTTATGTAATCAGCTCAGTGCCAGAGACAATGACAGTGACTACACCAATGTGTCACGGTATATTTATTTTTCTTATACATAAAAATGAAAAGAATAAGAATTCCCTTCGGCCATCGCTCAATCATTCAATACTTTCATTTCATATCTCCCTGAAGCTCACACATCCCCATAATACTTTCATCTCACACAACACAGTCTCATTATTTATACAGTACCTGTCTGGGAAAGAATATTGGAGATCGGAGTAAATAAGCCACGCAGTGTGTGTCTAGAGGCGGGCAGCACATGAGCATTTACTTTAAAATGCCTCTGTGGAGGACAGCTGCCAGGAAGTGAAAGTGAATCAGTAATGGCCTTCATAACAGGAAATCCATCCCTGATACCTGACATTTACACCGCGGAGGATAGATGCCTCGCACCGCCTCTCTGTCTGTCGCTCTGTCCCCCTACCTCCCCCATCCCCAACCAGCATGGATGCATTTTGTCTTCTCGCCATGGAGCACTCTGAGCTAAATTGTCCTTTAACATCAAGGATCTCCATAGCATGTGTGCAGATATTCAATCCAGTGTTTGTCGGCTTAACCTTTAACATTTGCATGAACAAAGATCAATTCAGAACCTCTGTACAAATCACACTCAATATTCTGTCACATTTGGAAGAGCTGTGCAAAGGGCGAAGCATCCTTCGTCAACTGAGATTTCAACACATTCTATGAACCTTCAATGAAAAAAAAAAAATGGTAGAAATCCAAGGCCATGTCCTCAGTATTTTTAGTCCTCACCCTGTGAAATATATTTCTTTCACTTTGTGTGCACAGAGCATTTGCACGGTAACATATTTGACTCATCTTAAATAATTTTATTTGACTAAACTATTCCAGATACTGTTGAGTTGCTGTTATTAAATCATAAGAGTAATGGTGTAGTGTTAGCAGTATTGCACAGAGGCTGCCTAGGCACAGTACTCATACACCAGATCAACAGGTGGGCTACAACAAACAAATAAAATGAAGAAAATTAAACAGTTCTGTGTGACACTGTGTGACCTGAAATGTTTATTGGATTTTGAGTATAATGGTGACTGTATCAGACAGAATCCACTGAACACAGTTTTGCAAGGGACAAGCTGGTCTCTGTTCCCTCTCCGAGGCTGCTGTTGAAGCCACTCGGGGGGGTTTGATGCAGAAAGAAGCTCTACATTGTGTGTTGTCTCTGTCGTCTGTTGGAAGGCTTTGATTTCAATTGTTCCTCATTAGTGCTTCCATTCGGCTGAAATTGTGTTGGCTATGAAATATTCAACAGTTCCAATGTGAGTTGAAACTGCCTCCCCTGGATCAACACTGCACAGTTTTTCTTTGGATCTAAACAAGTTTCGGGGCATATTTCACTGTTTACTTATGAGCAGTCAAAGTTTGTGTGTTTGTTTTTTTTTTTTTTGATTTGTTTTGTTTTGGGTGATATAAGCCAAGCTGCTCTCTGAGGGTGTGAATCAGTCACAGTGAATGCAAACTTCAATTTGTAACGGCTTCAATACAACAAGAAAGCCGAGATCCAGATTTACACTAAAATGACAAATGTCTCTCACATCTGATCACAAGCGTTTTCAGATGCAGAAGCCGTGGTGTGTAATTAAGAAAGTACGCTTTAAATGACCTGAGGAAATAAAGACACATTCCATTTTTTAATGCAACATATTTAAATTCAAACCACGCCTTTGCTGATTTATTCATTCAGAATAAAACCTCAGAAAGGAAAGATCTAACATACAACCAATATGTGCCAAATCTGATAGAGCCACTGAGAGAAGAAGATAAGCATATTACAGTCTATTTCATTATTAAAATAAGGCGATACATGCTGTGTAAATAGCAGAGAGAATTCATCCAAATGACATTTCCTTGATTTGAATTCCAAAAGCCGCTCTGTGTAAGCAGAATAATCTTGTATTGGCTAATATTAATGTTTTATTAGCTGCCTGAGCTTTGTTCTGACTATGAATGGACATTATCTTGTCATATGAAAAGAACCACTGCTAAGCCCAGAATGAAGTTAGTACCATTGGTATTCACCTTGTTAAGCTCATACTCTGTTTCAAATCAGTCTTTAGATTTCCAGTTTCCTTATTCTGCAGAGCCATTTTCATTTTAATGAATAGAAGCTGTAGCAAATAGCTGGTGAATGTACAGTACAGGCGATATGTATATTGGGGAAAACTGGCCTACATGCAAATGGGCTTTTAGAATGAATTAGATTATATTATGGAGTTATCACATTCCATTCCAGGCTGTTACAGTAATTAAAGCTAGTATATGCACATGCACTGTTGATAAGAAGTAAGGCAGGAGTGAGGCTGCGGCGCTGGAGGAGCACTTTTTAAACTTCAAGCACATACACTTAAAGAAGTGAAACAGCAGTAAGTATAACCTGACCACCAACTTTTAGAGGTTAATGCATCAAGACATGTACTACACTCTCACATATTTTCATGCTGAAGAAGTAACAGAGTGAGGGGAACGAGATGTACTGTACTTAACCTTCCTCTTTCTTCTGTCACCAAGTTTTGTGGTTCATAATTTCATAATTCAAAGAGTATTCACATAGTTTTTTTAGAATGTTGTGATGCTGACAGCATCCTTTTCAAAAGCTTTAGTGTCTTTTCTATGGGCTGACTATGAGATAAATGCTTTCAGGAGAGCCAACAGCAGCCACTATTGGAAACCGACAGCAGCTCTGAGGGCCTGAGTATTGTTTGCAGCCTGTGCACAAGGCTGTACCCACATTTCTATGTTAACTCTTTCAATATTTCTGCCTCAAAGGATATTTTGGAAAAAACTTTTTTAATACACAGACATCAGTGCATTGAGATATAAAAACTCTGGAAAAAAAACTCTACAATAAGAAGCATAAACTCCTAACTGTTAATTAATGAATAACTGAACCAGACTTGATAGTAGATAATGTTAATTGAGAACAGACTGCTAGAAGCTAATACTGGATGTGTGAGTACATCCCAGCTAATGTCCTCAATATGTTTTAAAAGTAATGTAATTACTGCCTGAATAACATTCACTGGCCGCATTTTTCCATCTCAAGGATGTGCAGCTTTATTGTAACCTTCATCAAGTCTGTTGAGTGCCTAAACATGAGAAACATGAATCCTGCTTTAGTCACTGTAAGTAGATTCTGATTTGAAAGAATGGATGTTTCACATAAAACACATGAAATATATGTCATTGAACATTTTGCAAATGAATACATGGCACACTGAAATATGACAGAATTTTTTTAAAAACATTTCCTTGTTATGCTGATTAAAAAATTTAATCAAGGCAGCTTTATGTTTGTCCTTAAACTGTATAGTCGCTGAGCACTTTATCAGGAACAGCATACTAATGCTGGGAAGTTCTTCCCTTTGCTCTCTCAGTTCTTTGTAGCTTGGATTCCACAAGATGTTAGAAATAATGCTTTGAGATTCTGCTGAAAAGCGCTATATAAGTGAAGTCTGCAAACTGACCATGTGACCCTTCTCAGTGTGATATTACTGAGAAATTCTGAATCATGTTTTTTGGCAACTCATGATTTTGTACTGTTTTGCCTTATTTGTGTGACCAAACGCTGAAATGTGTACAATGGGCATGCAATAGAGTTTAATGTAAACTCCTTTACAGTTGAGTGAATCTCCTTTAGGCGTTGTAAATATAATAAGCACACAAGCAGACAGTTTTCCAGCCCAGTTCCCACAGTGCCAACAGAGAGTGCACACTGATCACATCCAACATTTAAATGCATCCAAACACAAAGCTCCACTGCTCACCAGTCTGTCCTCAGCACCTCCTGGCAATTAAGACTACAAGCCTCAGGGAACGCATGACAGACATGAGAATCTGTGCTTCTAATAGAGCTCTGCTGACCACCAGTTCTTTTTGTGGCATCTAAAGCAAAACACATTTTAAGTCTCACCTCAGTATCTGTCCTCTCTCTCTTGCTCTCTTTTTCTTTCACACTCAAAATGAGGTTGATGATATCGGAGACTAAATACTCAAATTATCTGCTTTTGTACATATTGCAAAAGAGGTTAACAATGTCTGACCCTTCGGTAGGAATTAATCATAGGGGTGAGATGTGAGAACAAGTCAATCAAAATGCGAGAAAGCTGTGAAACAGTGGTGACAGGAATGTACTGTAGGGAGAAGACCACCCTTTTCATTTTCCCTCAAAAGCACTTTTATCTGAATTTCATGTTTTTCATTTCATGTTAAGGTTTCAGGCACTTGGTCTTCATAAAACCTCTGTAAAAGACAGGTTGTATGGCTGTGAACTCTTTCAACAGGGTGTGTTCAGCTAAAGTTGACTGTGCGTAACATAATTGATGCTAAAACTGCTCAAAGTAACGTACTCATCTCCCTGTGGTATGAATAATTTATAGTGCACGCAAGACTTCAAAATCTGTCAGAGCAGTAGAGTCCCAAGCACAGCTGGATCCAAACTTCCTCGGGCCCATGGGTGCTTAATCTAAAATTGGCGCCAAACAACCACTACCCTACCCCACCTTTGCTGTGACTACAACCACCACAACACAAACACATGCTCACACAAACACGTGAAAGCATCCACACAATAATCAAGTTAACCCTAACCCCCAACATTAATTTCTACTTGTTAGCACAATACCTTCAAGCTCCAACCAAGACACACAAAAGAAGTAAAATTAATACTTTAGAACCCTTGGGTTTAATTTTTTTGGACTGTATTTCAAGAGAGAAGTTGGTGATGTTGCTGTTTTCCTTTTGCATTATATATATTTTATGTATTTGGAGCCAGCAGCTCGCAGCCATTAGAAGCACTTCCATTTTGGCTATAAAGCAGCTTTAATCAATATTTTATATTAACAGTGGATCAAGTAACAATGTGAAATGCGAAAGGTGTCATGACTGGTGATTAACCCACAGAATATCATCACTCACCTCTGCACAGGCATCACACAGGCAGTAGTTTTTAGGGGAAAAAAACACCATACACTGCTGGTAGAGCCAGTAGACAGCTGTTGAATAAATCTGAGAAGCATTCAGCAGTTAAAGAACCAGATATTTCCTTCAGGAGTTGGTGGAGACCAAATTCAGAGCTAAAAAGCTGAGTGAATGATGTACTTTGAGTCACTGGATTGCCCAAAGCATGACTCCAAATGAATTCTAATGTTGCTCTCTATCTGCTGGATGTTTAAATAGGCAACTGTATGCTAACTGTATGCTGTTGAGCTGCATTACGTTATGTTGGCAGGTGATCCTTTTATTTTGTCCACCCCATTCAAGAACAATGACGGTAGGATAAATGACAGACGTTTTTTTCTACAATGCTGTACAGTTCAACAGCACCACAAGCTGCAGCCTCTAAACTGATCATACAGTTGAATCAACAGCTCTTTAACACAGTTTCAATAAAAGCTGAACATTATAACTTCTTCTGTAAAGAAGCTTTATTGTCAAACTGTTGTATTGCGCTGCATTCATTTTAGCTAGGTGTTCCTAATAAACTGCCAACTCCTGCAGTAATCATCAGTTGCTGTATATTGCAACAGTCTGTGCCCTTTGAGCAGTGCTCATTGCATATGTCAGTAATGACAGCCATCAGAATACAATGCAGAGGAGAGGCAGTGGGTTATTTATATAGGTCCCTAAGTGGTGTGCTTGCGAGTTGCTCTGGTGGAAACTGACTTGTTCTGACAGCCTCTTAATATGGCAACACTCAGACATCAGGGAATGGACTGACCATGTAACAACAGGACCGCGCTGCCAGCAAGAACTCCAGCTCCCTTTTATCCTTTTCCCTCTTTCACGCTGTCATTTCTCCCAGGCTCTCTCCAGGCTTATTCATTTCTGACATTCTGTTGTTGTTGTTGTTGTTGTTGTTGTTGTTGTTGCTCCTGTACGTCTCTCATTTTATTGTGTGTGATGCACATGGACGAAATATGTAATAAAGTTCATGTACTAAGAGGATATGTACAATAATAACTGGCACAGCAAAGTGCAGTGCACACTCTGTATCTTGATGGCAAGGTGTAGAAAGGGGAAAAGAAAAACTATTAGCAACACATGTTTTTTCCCGCATTCCTTCACATCTCTCTTTCTGGCCCAGTATAATGCCGTAAAATGTCAAACTAAGCACATCAGTCCCAAAACTATATGTCTCTAGAGGGAACACCTCACCTTGTCTTTCAAGGCTACACCAGTTATGATTGACATGTCAACACCATTCCCTGTCCCTACAGACAGTGAATGACACATTGAGTGCAGAGAGGCATCCATAAATAAAACCTGGCCATCATGACAATAAACTTTTGTTGTGCACATCACTACAACTTTTTTTTTCCTTTTTGTAGAGCGACTTCCACTTTTACAATGCAGACTCGTCACATCTGCTCTCTCAGATCTGCTATCAACATTGTTGGGCTCCAGCACAAGTTTGTATACATCAGTGATGAAGGGGGTAATTTATAACTATGTTTGTATCTGATTAAGCTCTGGGAGGTGAGGCAGAAGAGGCAGCCAAAAATAATGCAAATATTTAAATATAGATACTGAAGTAAATTCAAATATGTTCTAGTTGATGGGATTCTTTAATAAATAGTTTATAGTGCTTTGGTATTACCTTATTTTGGCTTTTGTGGTGCTTGTCAAATCTAGATTCTGCTTTTATATTTACAGGCGTTTTTAGAGTCCCCCCCTTCTCAGAAACAGTATTAATATCTGGACCTCTCCGTGTTGCTGTTCTTACTTTAGTGTATGTGTGGTAGGCCATGCGTGGAGCACCCCATTTCTTTTCTGTTGCAGGAGCCTCCAGATGAGCTGTCGCCTCCAATACAATCAGAAATAGATAGCAGGATCGATGAGATTGGTGCGCTGTGCAAAGGCCCACTCAAATTCAATTTCAAAAGTACAGAGAGAGCCTAATTTCTAAGTCTCTGTCTCAGTCTGAGCGAAGATGAGCAGGGAATGAATTTTGGCAATGTCATCTGCAAAACATGGCACAGTATACAGTACATACAGGCTTTATTTCATGCAAAATGTCGGCATTTTGTGTTAATGTAATTATCCTCTTTCAGTATTGTTAACACATTTATAGGCTTTTCACTTTAAAAGGAAAATTTACAGCTAAATCACTGTTCATTCCACTAAGAATGGTGACGGTGTCACACGGTCATCACTCTAAGAGAGCAACTTGACCTTTTCTATCTCTAGCTGAAGTTGGAAAAAAAATGATGTGGGAAATTCTTACGCACTGCTCATTATAAGTGATTAATATTTTTCATCAACAAAAGGTCATTAGGGGTCTAATAAACAGCCTCCTGAATAGCACTGTTGTCATACCTGCCTTCATGTATCTACTGCAGCTCATTGCACTCTAATTACTATCTCACACCGGAAAATAGCTGATTTTTTTTATATATATATAAGCTGCACAAACAAAAGTTTAATCAAAGAAACATTTTTTACACACATTCTTAATACTGTGATAGTCACTTCTAGTCATCATCGGTGACCTTGTTTTAATTGGTTGGAAGGTTGAGCGCTGCAGCAGAAACCAAGAGGAACCTTGTTCATTAAGTTCGGTTAACAGTGGAGGCTCAGGGTCAAAGGTCATGTTGGTATGCATTGAATCAATTACACTTTCAGCTGATTGTGTCCACAGGCAGTTACTGGTGACCCTTGAAATGAGAGTTAGCGTTTTGACTGGCTAATGAGTTAAGCTAATGTGTTTGACCATTTGGCTCAATGTGGTGGAGATTTATCATTTACCTTTGTTGATCGGAGTTAACTATGTGTTGGCTAATATCTCATATAATTTTCCAAATAGACTATAGAAACAAATCCTTGTTTATCCTCCTCTAAGGAAACATTTTGATGCTCTCCAAGCTCTCCATCACTTTGAAATTCTGGGCAACTTTACAGGAGCTTAAGCATAAATGTTGAGATTGCTTCACATTGCTCCACATTTGTGTGTGTGTGTGTGTGTGTGTGTGTGTGTGTGTGTGTGTGTATATATAATTTCTCTATCCCCTGCCATACATATACATATACCTATACCTATACCTTAACTTCCACTCCAAACTCCTCTTAACTTGTACAACTTTTTTCTTTTTCTGTTTGAATTATGGACCCGTGCTTTAGACAAACACCATGAGTCTCACTGCTGCTGAATTCTCATTCACTGCAAATATCACAAACAGGCTCCTGCCAAAGGAAATTAGCCAGATGCAGAGATGAGCCTGGATACAAAATGTAGTCTTTTATCCAAATGTCAATGGCTCCAGCTCTGGGAGGGAGGTAGTTATCCTTAAGTAGATAGTGCTTATTGTGGGCCGATTAATAGTTGGCAAACCAGCAACCCATTAACTGGTGGAAAAATAACACAATGGTTAACTAAAACCAATTCAGCCTTTAGATAAAAATAGTTTTCACATCATGAAAAATATCTGCTCATTATTTCAAAATCTTTACTATCGATGGAGGATGGGCCTGTACTCAATTACTCTGTCACTTAAACAATGAAGCAGGAAGTGTGCCACTGAAACTCTTGAAGGGTATAGCACAGTACATTTCATCTAGTGGTCATTAGACTTGCAAACAATGTGCTTGTTTATCATAATAGCCAAGGATGCCCCGGTCAGACAAGCTTGTTTATTTCTCCTTGTCTTTGGCTGAGTGTCCTCACTTGATAAATATCCCATTAACTCTTCTGTTCCACTTAGCAGTCTGGCCATCAGGGAGTCCTGTTTAGCCACACACACACACAGCCTCCTGACATACTGTATATTTTGGACATTCACTGGTTCTGCTTGGGCACCTATTTTACAGGATAATGTGGCACCTCCCATTTCTCAGGTCTTTCAGTCCCGTTTACTACTCCCCACTCCCCACTCCCCACTACTACCCCTCCATCAGTGCCCCTTTTGTTTGCTAAGTAACTTTAAAAAAAAAAAAAAAGTATCTCAGCATTCCTTCAAGTGTCTCACTGGTCATTTACCTTTCGTGTGGCCCACAGTTTAGGAATAAGTGGAGAAATTAATTTAGTCTCCAGAGTCGCAAGAGCGAATCAAATTCGGCAGCAGCAGGCACACTCAGCTCATTTATTGCATCTTTCTTGGTTCCATTGTGTCTGAAGAAGATAGGGAGATTCCTGTGAGGAAGAAAGAAACATTATAAACCTTTTATTCCTACAGAGAATGGAGGTTGTAGAAAAGGCAATAATACGCTTCATAAAGAATGATAATGAGGGAAAGAGCAACATGTGTCACAGTCGGCTAATTATATGACAACTTGATCATAAATTTACTCGTTGAAACAAATTTCAGTTTTGGAAATAAACTTTACGGGCGGTGGGTTTGACTTGGATGTTGGAATGAAGTCTGGGTGATTGTGGTCAGAATGAATGATCGTCCCCTGCTGCCAAACAGTAAACTCTGTGTGCTAACAGACACAGACAAGGCTGAGAGGGGACGTTACCATCAGGCTTCTGTGTGTACGTAAACAAGAATCGGCAAGGGCAGACTTGACCACATTCCACTGCATATGCACTCAATAACAAGAACACAACATGGCCATTTACCAGATATTTGCAGCTTTAGCGGTGCATCTGTATGTGGAAAAACTACTATGAACAACTGTTCATTTATCAATCTATGAGTGCCAGTTATTATATAACATCTTGTGGACAAATAGGCACAGGGACAACACTTCCATTTTTAAAAACAACTTTGGTAAATATACAACAATAAATTAATTAAGGTTAAAAGAAAATACTCTGCACTTTGCACCTGGGTTAGAAGAGAAATATTACAAATCCTGGTCCTCAGTTCTTATCCATATTGAAAACTTCTCCCTAGTAAAACATCTTGGTGTTCTCAAGACTCCTGACAGGTACACTGGCTGCTATAAAGAAGCACATGTAGCTCTGACAGTGAATGTGATTGTGATGACAAGAACTTGATGAATTTTGTCGTCTATTCTTCTGGGTTAGTTGTGAAACTCTATTAATATTGTAAGTGATTATTTATTCAGGTTTGTTTTGTTGTGTTTAGTATGTACTTGTGAGTATGGATGGATTTATTTTGTTCTATTTTGTTATTCATTTATTTATTTTTGCTTGTATTTACGTATTTAATTTTTCAACCTCACTTGCCAATGTCATATGTATATATATTTAATGTCAGGGAGCTAAATCCTGCATGTCAACCCAGCCACCTTTATCACTACTGTTAACAATTACAAATCATAGTACTTATTCAATTAATGTTAAACACTTCTCATTTATTACAGTACATGTATAATTTTCTTCTCACTTCTTTGTCCCCTTTGTTCACTGCCTGAGAGTGCAGTAAATGCACAGTATGAAGGTCTATTAGTACCTTCACACTTTTAATCAGACAGCTACACCATCATGTACAGTTTGAATGTGAGGTCTTAGCTGCTCAGCTGGGGTTAGATCAACTTAAATTTGATCACCAGCTAAATATTGAGTTCACTCTGTTGTAAGTACACCTTTCAGATGTTTCAGTCTCACAAGCAGCCATTCAAATCTACACGCATCTTTAAATCACTGGCGTCATGTACTTGTTCCAAAATAACCAGTGTCAGTGTGTGCCATCAAGCAAATTACTATTTTACAGGACTGGGGTTGAGCCCTGCTCGCTAAGAGAGTGCCACTTTAGTCCAGCCTAAGGATAAACAGGGTAGTCTTTTTCTCTTTTTACTATTCGTCTCTCTCATTTTCTGATTTTAACACACTGGCAGACACGAATGTGCACATTAGAAACAGCAGTTTTACAGTCATTGTTTTACTTAATGTGGCTATTCCACAAAACATTTGCAGTTTGTAGCATGCAGCGCTGCCTGCTGTTTCATGAACAGTAAACATTCGGTCTTCTTTAATCAGAAGTGATCTTTCTTTTTCTGTTGACATTTCTTGGATAATATTTTTGCCAGCATGTAATCAGTTAAAGTTGGATTGCTAGAAGTGAATATTTACTGTAGAGGCAAAGGCTAGCGTTTGACTGTTAATGGAACAGTTGAAATGGGGGAAAAAAAAAAAAGAACTGGCTAATATCGTTTCCAAGAATCATTATAGGGCGGTGGTAAGTTTGAACTGTTACTGCACACCACATGATCATGACTTCTGACTTCAGAGCTCCTTTTGAACTGGGTCTAGAGAATATGGCAGACAACTCTTGAAGTTATATAAGCGATGAAATATTTAGTATTCTGAAAATGTGCCACGGCAGTGGTGGTGTGGTGCCCTGCGTAGGTGCACAGAGTTCACACAGGCACACACTGAGAGCACCAGAGAAAATAGAAGTGGAAATGCACAGAGTCTCCTACAGGTTATGTTCATGTCTGCACTGCAGATGTGGCTGATGAGAGGAAACACATACATGTCGTTGTTAGGGTTTCGGTTGTGCACATGAGGATGAATGTGACAGCGGGAAGGATATGTTTCAGTGTTGCTTCCTTCCTCTTGCTCATCACAGAGCCCACTCTGACATGAGTCCCCTTGTGTGGCAATTTAGTCTGACAGATGTGGTCAGAATGCTTAATAACAGCATTGATCTTCTGTGATCTGATTGTGTTTCCATCGGGCTGTAATTTGCAGGGCCATCCCATCAGTAATGTGTCTTTTTTGTGGCGGAAATGCAGCAATCATTAGACTTCTCAATGGCGGAGCCATGCTCACAGACTCTCTGGTCCCTGTCAGCAGAAGGTACTGCTACATTTCACTCCAATTAAAGCACATTTTCCAGATTTGTCTTCATGTAACCAAGCAAAGCCCAGATGTCTTTCTGTGCGCCATCTCCCCAGGCTAAATGGGATAGGCAGTCTTTTCAGCAAGTTTTGGGCCCAGAATGCCTCAACAGGTAGAAACTGAGGGAGCAGCTAACTCAGACTTTTATTTTTATTTATTTTTTTTTTAATGTCAATAAACAAGCATACTGGCACCTTTCACAGCAAAGGAGCGCAAAATATAAATCCATATAATAAGAGATCCAAAGTAAATCCATAAACGCGATCAATGTATAAACACAAAGATGTTTTTTATAGCCAACTTCAGTACAGTGAAGCAAAGTGATATTGATTACCTGTTGGCTGACAGGCCTTTGCCCCTGAATTAATTTGCCAGTAAGTTTTTCCTCTGCCCCTGAGACATCTCCTTGGACCTTCCTTGATCAGCTGTAGGTACAAGTGACAAACATGCATGCTTAAAATAAAGTCAGCTTGACACTATTAGTGTATTGTAGTGTAAACTGCCTTCACTGAAAATGTACAAAACAAAACCACACACAGGAACAGGCACACAACAGGCACAAACACATTACATAAAGTTCCTCCCCTCTGCACACACACATGTCCTGTCTCTAATTCAGCACAGTCTTGGGAGCATAAGATAAATTGGAGCCATTCTTCAACTTGCACAGGCAAGGTGTCTGAGAGAGTCAATAGTCTGCTAATTACATGGTGTTAGAAGTCCAGGTCTGGCACTGTGGGTTTGGCTGCAAGTCATTATTGGAGCCCCCATGTGCCACAGATATATTGGCATGTGGTCCTGACATGGGGATTAGTTCTGAGTGCCAGGGAGCCTGTGAACACTGGGGAGGTGTAGGTTACAAGACTACTCTACAGTGTGTTTGTGAAGACGGAAAATGTAATTGTGCTGGGAGGCTGTCATGGTCTACCAGAGGTGGAGTACACCAAAGTGCCTTCACTTGTGTCTCCACTCATACAGGGATGGGTGAGGTGGGGGTGAGGTTCGAAGATGCTTCACCTTGGGTGTAATATGAGTACGTAATCACAAATTATTACCATTATTATGGTAATTATACGGTAGGTCTAAATTTAATTGTGAAAAAAAAAACATTTACATTAACCCAGTTATTTATTTAAAAAACAAACAAAATCGCTAAAAGGACACACGAATAACATAATATTCAAGTCCTCCAGTGTTTGTCCATGACATCTGGAACCATTTTCTTAAGGTCTGGTAAGGTTTAGGCACAAAAACAGCTCAGCTAAGTTTAGGGAAAAATTTTACCTTTGGTTAAAATGACTGTGTTATTTAGTTTAGGTGACCTTTGTCGTCACGGTTACAATAATAACCACTTGGCTAAATTTAAGGGAAAGACCACGATCATGGTCAAAAGAAACCAACATTGACTGTCAGTAGGAAACTAACAGCCGTCTCCCCGACCATGTGTCCAAGCAAATTATGTTAATATATGACTAAATTCTTTCCTCACTTACGCTGTGGTGGCAACATAATTGTTCACTGGATCATGTTCAGAAGAAACTTTTTTTTTTGAATGAATGAATGAATGAAGCGATACATTTATTAATGGCAGCAGAAATTGCCAGAAGGTAATTGGGATGGATGAGGGGTGTACAAAGTACATGAGACTGGGATTTGCATCCAGAGTCCAACTGTGGTTTGGTTCAGGCAACAGAACTGGCAAAGCACCTCGGTTAAGGTTAGGGAAAGACTGAGGTTTTTGTTTAATGTAAATAAACACATTGTTTATTCAGTTGCTGTGTACTTTTTCTGCATTAAATCATGGCGCAGTTTTTCCCTAACCTTAACAAAGTGCTGTGAGTGTCTAAACAAGTGTAATAATGCTTTAGTCACAACAAGTGGAAAATCAAAATCTGAAAACAAATGTCTGTGAACATTTTACATCGCTATCAACACAGTTCCACTTGCCAAATATGTAAATTACCAACATTTCCTCATTATGGTAATAGAAAACACAACCCTGTCGCAATTACCCTTCAAAACATGTTTGGTTGTATATAAAAGTAATTTCCAGGAGACACCGATGGTCTCCAGTGTCAAAGGCTGACTTTTTGTTGTCCCATCCACCCACTGCAGTCTCGTCCCTCTGTGGACTTTGTGGGTCCACAACAACATTGCACTACTCCCTCCAAACACAAAAGAGTCATTATTCTTACGGCCACTTGAGACTGTTGTCATGTGAATGTAAACATATCATTTGGGGGCATTTGCTGAAATGAATGAATGCTTGTTCAACAACTATAGCTATAACTCTTTTCTGTTATCCTTAATTTATGTAGTACAAAATCATTTTCACTTTTTCATTCTACCACAAAAAGTAATACGTAATTGCTTTATTTTATTAATTATATAATAAGTAGGAAAATACAATATGTGCATTCATTGCCTTTATATTTTTAAAGTCATATTGAGTATTGTTACCATGGATGAGGATTAAGTGAGGATAATCAAAGTCACTGCAGCATATTTTATCTTTGTCTTACAAGGACCCAAACTGGTTTAACCAACACATTTTGTTTTCTACTGTTGACTGCCAAGAAATGTTGTTATACTCCACGGACCTCTGTTGGTAATGTTGGACTGGCGATCATATTCTCTCAAGTCATCAATCAGCCACCATACGATCAATCACATGTCAACTGCACCTTAGCGGCTATCACCTTATTGGATCATCTATCACATATAATTGCGTGCTGTGTTTGTGAGCTGTAGTCCATGAATTATCTGCTAAAAGTCCTCCAAGATTTGACAGAAGGAGACAAAACTCCTCACAGTGCTTTTCCAAATACAGACAAAGTGGAGGATTTCAGGTGCTTTTGAATTTAAAAAAAAAAACAAGACATTACCAAAACAGATGTAGATGCCTGTGTGCATGTCCTAAACCTACAGTAAATCCTGTTCCGGTGCTCATAGATAGGAGTAAAATGATTCGAATGAGAAAGCTTTAAAATAAAATAAAATAAAATAAAATAAAATAAAAACACCTACAATTTTACCAAAAAGCAGGAGTGGGATGGAGTGGAGGAGGAGGATGGGTTAGGTGTGGGTTAAATTCATGTATACGGCCCCAGAGAGAAGAGGAGGAGGAGGAGAGTGGGAGGACTAATTGTCTTTGTAGAGGCTCATAAAGTGTAGGGTCATTAGTGTTAATCATGCTGTGCTGTCACCTAGGCAGCTGTGATTATCTGACTTCTATTGTTGCTGCTGCTATCATCCTCCTCACACTGTAAGTGCTCTGTCTCTTTGTTCCCTTGTGTGCCTGGACATCTCTCCTTTTCACCTGTGTCTGTCTGGCTGTCTTTGTTGTTTTTAGACTATTAAGTGTGCGCTTTCTCACAGCCTCACTTGCCATTGTCAATTTGTCAGTTCTGCCTCTGTCTGTGTAATTACATTTCAGCCCGAATGTCGACAAAAGTGCGGGGTATTTGTTAAACAATCGCGCTGGTTGATAGGTCCACCGCACTTTTAAGGTTTATGTCTGTGGTTGACCATGCTCACTTCTAATCACCCAAAGCATTATTCATAACTAATGGGGGTGGCATGTGTCTACATTCACTTCTGTATTCATTCAGTGTAATATATATTCAAATGAATCCCCAGCCACACTGAAGTTTTGTGCTCAATTTGCTAAATTCCCATCACAACCCTGTTCTCTGGCTGCATGACTGATCAGTCAGTGAGGTCTACCTGTCTCACATTTGTTATTGAACTAGTCATTATTTTACACACAGCCAATGTTAAGCTGTTTAAATGGCAGATCCTCGCCCCAGGGTAGCCTGCCATCATGCCTCCCACTGCTGCTGTTGCTGCATATCATCTTGAATCTTTGCTGCTTTTCACCAATGCAGTTCCCAGTTCCATCTCCTCAGATCTGCCTTTATGTACTCCCAATCAAGTGTAATGTGTGTGCAGCAGAGAGCTTTAAAAGCAGATCTTTTTGATGGAAACCAAACTAAAAGTGTATTTTTTTTTTTTCTGTCTGGCACCTTTCACTTTCACCCCAGATTAATTCAACTGGAAGCAGAGAAGTGGGATCCAGTCAAATGTGGTCTCTCGAGACACATTTGAAACCAATCCTGATGCTGGTTGTGAGGTGAATCCATCTCTGCAGTGCCAAACGCAATTAGTCATCTGGATATAAGATTCAAGTTCTGTACAGTCATCCAACTTCAACTTCAATATAGGTCAGTTGTTCCTACCCTCAGATACGATCCACATGACCATACCAGCAGCATGCATACCCCTTTTACAAACCCGTTTTAATATTTGTGCTTCACACCACTTTTTTTGTACTTATATACTGTAAGGATACAAATGACCTAACTTTGAACACAACTGCAAAAAGGTAAAAAAAAAAATAGCTTTTGTCTGAAATGGGCCCCAGGGTGATGAAATTAGCCTAATCCAAAGAAACCTTCAACTATAATATGAAACACTGAAAATGATAATCAGGTTTAATTCAAGGTTACAGACATTAAAGTAAAAAGGAGTGTGCACCCGCAAGTCTAAAAGTCTAAAAGAGGAACAGCATGATTGACAACCTTTGACTCCTTTTGGCAAACACACCTGAACCACAAACGTCTGCTCCGCTCCAGCAGCCTGACAGTTCCTTTTGTTCCCTTCCTCCAGCGAGTGAGCCATAAGCTGGAGACAATAGGTTTAATGGGATTATAAAGGGCATCAGAGAAGTTTCCATGGATCACAAAGCTCACAACAGATACACAGGGCGAGTACCAAACGAGACAGTCAACATGGTGAGATAGGTTTCTGCTTCCTGTAACAATATGCTGACCGTCTATCTTGTCTGGTTGGAGTAAGCAGCCTGGGGACCTGGGGACCTGCGTGGAGGGTCAGGAAGAGGGTCTGGGTCGATGTTCTGGGGCCCGGAACTGAAAACCCAATTATCCCAGCATTTCAGTCAGGCTTAATTAGGCTTGTCAGATGTGCAGCGGATTCATTATGTTTCTAATTAAGTCCCTATCAGCCCCATAGAAATAATGGCTTTATGGTACGTCAGAACCAAGCTGCACTGTGCTGACATGATTGCAAAACCTATCCTTTGGCAATCTTCCTGAGTGGGTGGTCACATGGAGGTTGTTGTCTCCTTCAAGAGAAGCTTTCGAGCAGAGGCGTTAATCTTGCGGGCTACTGGGGACTGAATGTGGTGTGAATTTACATGAATGCTTTTCTCTCTAACCAAGAGAAACTGAAGATGATAAAACATTTTAAAACAAAAGTGCTGAGTTTCATTTTCTACCTCACTGTCTCATCTCACCACCGTGGCCTAAAATCTAAAACATGAGAATTACTTTTGTAATTCTCACAGTTTGTGTGTATATTTGCAGCCTTTTTTTTAATCGGATGTCATGATAATTTATATTATAGTTATACTGTATGGTTTACATACTACACAACATCTGAATGGAAGTGGACATTCTCATGTTTTCATTGGAGACAAAATACTCAAACACTGTGTATTACAAAGTTTATAAACTTCACATTATTTGACTTACTCCATATTGGTTCCGCACCTGAACAGTAAACATGTGGAAACCTTCACAGTGAGAAATTACTGAGAGTCCTTGTGACTGGACTGAATGCTTGTGAAATATTTGCTTTGCAGCAGCAGACCAGTTTTGAAAGAAAATAGCATTTTGATATTAGACCCTCATAAAATGTGATACTTAATGCGTGATACAACACACAAATTATTCCTGAGATGATTCAAGGACAAACAAAAAAAGAAAAATAAGGAGGCTTGTAAAGTCACTTTAACCTTGAGAAAAGGTCTCCAACCTTTTGTTATTCTGTTCAAAACATAGAGTTATTCATGTGCATTCATACGCAAATGCATTCATACCTCAATGGGAGCACCTCAGCAAAGATATAAAACAATATCAGTAAACACACGCTGCAAAACATGTCACGACCACTCAAACAAAACGGTGTAGCTTGTGGGGCTTTTGGCCTTTATCTACTTCATGAATTCATGTGCTCCTCAGGAGAAAACAAAGCGAGTGCTTTGATTTTTGTTTAAGGCTACAGCTACAAGCAAAACACAAGTTGTGGATGAGGAGCTGCTAACTGATGCTGATTTAAATATCTCAGAGGATGAGATTTAGGCTCCAGGGAGAGGAGAAGACTCAAGCGGAGACAACATGCAGAAAACGTTTGGAGTGCAAACAGAGGGAAGTGACATGTACAGTATCAGCTAATAAAAATAAACATTTGAAAACCAGAAAACCAACCACCATGCCCTAAAGTCAACAAATTACATAAACAAAACATACACTGTGGGAGGTTCCTTTTTTTTTTTTTTGGTTTATTTATTTCTAACAACAGTTGGAATCTGCATACATTTGAATGTGGTTTCCAGTCATATAAAGGCAGTGTTTTGTTGAAACATCAGTGTTGAAGTGTTGAAACATTAGCTTCTGTATAGCCCCGCCAAACAATGGACTGAATTTTTGTGCACAACTGTCAGAGCCGCAAATGCAGATGCAAAGGCGTTTTGGTCGTTCAGAGGTCAATGTTCTGTTTTTGTGTCTTCACTTGTGTCTCACAGCTGGCTCTTAGTAACCCTGGATTTCTGATGTTAGTGGGAAACTTTTTTTTTCTTTTTGACAGACATTTTTCCTTGTAACAAAACAATCAAACTTCAAATCAAATTTCCATGTTGTAAATTGAGTCATCATGAGCAGCCTTCATGTTTTCTGTAATTATGTGACCAGCTTAAGCAGGTTTTTGTTTTGGTATTTGTTGTACTAAAGGCATCATTGTGTGCATGTTAAGGAACTATGACAAAATGAATAACACTTAATCTCTTGAGTAGACACAAAAAGGCAACAGGCAAATAAGTTTCTCTTGGCAGGCTTGGTTGCTATATACTTGTGCTTAGGCGCCCTGTACCTCCTGCCAACAAGTGTTTTCTAAGAACATGACCTCTCCTCTCAGCTTATTGTTTAAAAAAGAACTACTTGCTGCTTTAAAAGGGGATGCGAATAATTGATGTGACTGGTCATTGCTGAAGTCCACACAACTCCACCTCCTTGGCCACCCCCACATGCACTTGCAGCCCGTGTTAGCTCGCTCCCTCCCAGTCTCACCTAAGTAGAGCCTGAAGTCCTTGAGTGCTGTGTTCTGTTGTGTAGACCACTTTGGAGTCACCCAACGTTTCAGAGAAAAATCAATATCAATATGGCTCTTGTGCAAGTGACCAGTGTTCCAAACAGGTTTCTAATGATAGGACCTTTTCTATTATCAGTGGTAGATCAATGGTACACAGTTATGGCAGAAAACCCATTGTTTTTAAACCAATGTCCCAATGGACATTCTGGTAGGATATATTAGTCAGTCAAAGCATCATTGATCTACTGTGAATTTATGAAATGGTTTTCTTTAAATCATCAGTTTCCTGTCCATGATCATTTGTGTTGTAAATTCCAACCAAGAATGTCTGGCAGAGGAATCGTACGTCTGCGTTTACATGTGAATATTCATTCATAGTAATGGATAATTAAAAAAAAAAAAAAAACTAGGTCTAAATGTGATCAGCCTACTGTAACATATTTTAAGCAGGGTCTTTCATGATGATTGACAGGGTCTGTCGCACTTGAAGGCAATAGATCACTCAAGAGCCCTGCTTTGCATTCAGTAAGAAGCCTTACTGTGCCTTTAATTGTAAATCCTTCTTGCAAGTCACTTAGAACTGTATATGTGTGTGTAAGTGAGTGTGCATGTGTGTGTGCAG
Organism: Toxotes jaculatrix; assembly: GCF_017976425.1. Taxonomy (NCBI): domain Eukaryota; kingdom Metazoa; phylum Chordata; class Actinopteri; family Toxotidae; genus Toxotes; species Toxotes jaculatrix. Next base: position 11,638,658 of record NC_054411.1, on the reverse strand, counting down.
CTGGCGGGATTTTATTTTATTGTCCAGTGGAGCAGAAATATGGGAGCCAGTTGGAGAGCAATGCTGCTGGAAGACATTTAGAGGAGCCGTGCAAGCTCCTCTGGGGGATAATAGGTACTGGGAAGCAGGTGATTGCCTGGATGGCCCTACACTGTACTTTGTTTGTCCCAGTCGAAACTGGTTGTAACCTGTTGAAACCTGTTGTAATTTATCTGAAAATTGACTCTTAATGGTGGTGTTGACAGTAATTAAAGTGAAACAAAGTGAGATAAACTGTCCTGGATTCTCAAAGTGTGTCCTTTTTGGTCTTGAACAAAGAAGACATACAGTAAGTTTATATGTATATATATATATGAAGTAGCGTGTGGCTCTGACTGCTTAATAGTCCAGAGACAGTGGGTGAGAGCAGCTGTGTTATTTTTCATCCTTTTGACAGAGGGCTTGACACTTGTTTTTTGAGACAGTGTTTTGAGCTGTCAGTGTCAATACACACTTTACTTAGATAGGAATAGGGAACACTGTCAGAGTGATTGAGTGGGTTGTCGTAGAGAATCACATTGTTGATAGGTAGTTTTGATTGAATTACTCCAAAATGCAATCAACATTGATTTCTGATTTCTTGACAAGTGAAATACATCAGGAAAAAAAAAATACTATTTCAAATATTTCAAAAGCACACCATTGAATATCAAATATTGAATAAAAACTGCTTATGACATCGTAACCGCTACAAGTTAAAGAAGAAAACACAAATAACTAGCTGGATATTGGTAAACGGTTCTCATTGGAGGATGGATTTGATTCTTTCTGATGATCTGGGGGGCCAGAACACATGGTAAAATACACCTTATTGACCACAACAGGATATTTTAGTAACTGGATGACTGCGTATATCTCAACAATGTCAGCCAAGTAGGTGGTCTTATATTAAAGTAAGAATTGCAGCAAACCCAACTCAACTCAAAATTGAGGCTGAATCTTGTGGACACTGACTCAAACTCAGCACTCCCTGACTTCTGCTTTGCATTTAGATGAAAATCACTGATGACAAACGTTCCTCCTTGGATCAACAATGCTTGTGTGACAGCTTTAACCCAAAAGGTTACTTGAGATTTTGAATCACTACTCAAGGTTGGACGGCACTCCTCCAAAATCTAGTTTGTCTTAAGATGAATATCAGGCCTTCTGCTGTGCGACTGAAAATAAAAACAGGATGGCTTGTCTGGAATTTTGAGTAAAGCTGAGGAAAACATTGGATTACTGTGAAACAACACGATTTTCTACTTATGAATAATCCCAGATTAGCAGTTTTAATTTGCTGCCAAACTCATAATAACCTTATTAACCACCTGCTAGACTCAACCTGTAATGGAAAATTAATAACACAACCAACATGTAAATGTCTTTATATTTAATCAAGTATTTGGCCTAAAAGAAAATTTCCTTGTCTTCAGAAAACTGCCAATGACAAAGAATGTAGGAGTAGAACATGATTATGATGTACTTCTTTCTAAAATGTGAATGTGATGCGTTATTTTATAGAACATATTATTAAGTATGATGCTTTATGTCTCTGGAACTCTGTTGTGATGTGTTCCCTTCTAGAACCTTATTGTGGCATTTTCCCTTCTAGAGTATGATTTTGACTCATTCCCTTCTAGAACTTTATAGTGATGCGTTCCCTTTCTAGAATGTGACTGTGATGTGTTCCTTTCTAGACTGCAACCGTGACATGTTCCCTTCTTGAGTGTCATTGTGAGGTTCTCCTTTCAGGAATGTGATTGTGTTGTATTTCCATCTAGAATATGATTGTTACGTTTTCCTTTCTAGAATGTCATAGTCACGTGTTCCCTTCTAAAATGGGATTGCATGTTTTGTGCTCAAGAAAATGACTATAATGGGTTCCCTTCTAGAATTCGAACATGTTGTGTTCTTTTCTAGAAAAAAGAAATGGCCTTGTGTTGTTTCTTAGCTTTTGTATTTAGGGTGGCATACTTGAACAAAAAAATTTAATCACCAGGTGTCTCTCCTTGTACTGACATTTATTTTTGGGATCAGATAATTCCAAGGATTATATGATCCCAAAATGACACTCTCAAAGCTCACAACAAAATAAATCTTACAGATGGAGGGCTGCAAAATAAGTTTTTTTTTTCCCCTACATCTACCATGGCCCCACAGGAAGACCCAGGTCATTCTTCATTCATGACTATTTCCAACACAGTTGGTTTTAAGATTACAAAATTAAAAACAGAAATAGGTCCTCACGATCAATAGCTGCTCAGTGTTTGTTTTTTTTTTTCCTTTTTTTCCTTTTCTTTTGCTCTTTCCTGGAAAGGGAAAGAAAGCTCGTTTCTCTTGCAGCAGCCAAATTGAGATTTACAATATAGTGTTGCGTTTCAGGTGAAAAGCAAAGTTGTTTCTTTTGAGCATGTCAGCCGCCCACATTGGCAATTTGTTGCAACCTTTCACTTGTGCCTAGGAAATCTCACCTCGGAATGCGCAGAAGGTGTTTCTCATTTTCGCTGGGCAGAAACCTGCCAGACAGCATTTGACATGTAAAGAAAAGAATCACATCTTCTAGGCACTGACCACAGTCATCCCCCATCTGACACAAGCATTAAACAAATCACAAATACATTGGCTTCTGCAAGTGAACCTTGCCAAGTTATGTTTTTTCAATAACACCAATCTTACACCTCAGCCTTGCCATATTGATTGCTAATAGTGAGGGGGAAAAGAAAACATATATTTAAACTTATCCAACACTAAGACAAAATGGCCTTCATGTTGCGGAAAAATCTATATATAAATATTTTGGGTGTTAACTATGGAGGTCAGAGACAAATAAATAAATAAAATCCACACAAACCTATTGCTGCCAAAAAGAAATATGTTTATTTTTTTAATTTTATGCAACAATTACTGAAAACATTTAACCCATACTGGATTATTATTAATTCAACACACTGTAAATATTGAACCATCGCATCTTTCAACCATGTCCTGAAACAAATGACTCACTTTCAGGCAGTTATGACAATGAACAGTGAAACTGAGACTCATTAAGCAAACACAGCTGCCTTTTACTCAAAAAATATGGAAAACAAACCATGTGCCGTTTCATTTTACACCTCATTTAGCAGGCTAAACAGATAACCCATTATTGCCTGGTGGCAGAGGACTAGCAGGCCTCTGAATACAACACTGCTTGGATGGGGACAGAATTAGCACAGCTAAGTGTTTCACACTCCAAAGGTCAGGAGCTTGTGGTGATTGAATATTAGCTTGTGTAGCACAAATGAAATCAATTACTTACATGAAGGGAGATGAGCATGCAGAGAGGGAAGAGACAGAAAGGTAAATCTGATGGAAAAGGACGGTCACTGGGGAAGCTTCGCAGACCGAACAATTCATATCCACAGTCATTCACAGTCACAGTCACCTGCTGGTCATTTTGTCTTGTTACCACTGCAATGCCACATTCATCACTAATATATATACGCTGTGTTTTTACACTACCTGTATTTGCTGACTTCATCACACACAAAAACACACACCTTTTCCATAGCAAGATTTTTAACAAGAACTTGAAAAGGTTGCATCATGCTGTGGTTCACATTGCCCTTTGGTTGTTAACAAGGACGTGACGTGTCCTCTCCACCCACTGCCAGATCTCTCCAGCTCTCTCTGTGCAGACTATTAGCCAGCAACAGGGAAGGCCTTCCTACCTCTGATACCTGAGCGGTGATTTTTCAGTCTTTGATGCTGTTGTCTCTCAGTTAGAACAGGATTTATACTCCTATATTACAGTGTTGTGGAGGTTTCACAAGGTTCTCTGCAGCTCTGCCTAAAAAAGGTACTGCTGGAGTTTACGTGCATCTGTATCTACCCATCAGCGCTACAGGGGCTACAAGAGCAGAGATGAGAGAAGTTGACAGTTGCCAAATTATAGTTGAGTATTCCCCCGTGTCCCAGTCTTTCACTCTTTATCATAATAACCAACTTTTTGTAGAAAACACTGACCTGGCAACTCACAGTTGCTGCATAAATCTTACTAGTAACACAGAGGGGGATTAAAATGGCAAGATTGTTTGAGATAGGTAAAGATATTGATAAGGGCAATTCATGTCCCTATTGTCCATACCCAAATCTGTACCTGTAACAAGAACTGTGCATAGTCATATTCAGCTGCTTGCATCTTCTTCTACATGTTTTTGAGGCCAGTAGAGACGGTGGTATAACTCAATGGAAAAGCGTAAATCTGGCTTAAGTAACCTTCTGGTGAGGAAGCAGAATATAGCCTGTTTTGTCAGATTCACCCTTATCTCACATTACCTGTTGCAGTCCATCCTGTCCCAGTCCGTGAGCTCTCCACCTTCCTGCTCGAGAGTACTCACTACAAAGGTGAATTTTGAAGAGAGTTTGAATGTTTTTAAAATGTTTAACTTTTCAATTTTTAATAATCTGTTCTTAATAATAATCAATATATTTTCCCAGATCAATTATAATTTTAACACCCCACAATATACTCTAAATAACATGCTGTGTTGAGTATAATTATATCACCTTGATGCATTTAAAACTGGTTCCAAATACAGTTCTTGGTACTATGTTTATAACCACAGCTACATAACTATATTACATGCCTGGAAAAAAACAAAAAAAAACTGCATTATGTGAAGATGTAGATATTTATTATGGGTGACATTTTAATCCACCAGCAGCAGTTGGGTTTCGCACACATCAGCGGAGAACTAAATGATTATTTTTATGCTCATACAGTGAAACCAGAACACAAATTACAAATTGGCCGGAGCAAAACAAACAAAATGTAATGTGACATGGCGCTCAGTTATATTGATTCCATGGTCTGTCAGTTATACCAGGTCCCAGTAAAGCTCTTCCACCAGGCTAAAGCCAGCCTCTTTTACTATATACTGTACAGCAGGCGAAACACTGCCCTACATGAACATGTTCTTAATCCTTTTTTTATTTTCCCTAAACTGCTGAATGTAGGGCTTCAGCTAACAGTTGACTATTTCATAGATTATTCAAATAATTGTCTGGCCAAGAAGATGTCAGAAAATAGTGAAAAATACCTGTTAAAATTTCCCACAGCTCAGTTAGATGCATTCAAATGTCCAACTAACAATCAAAAACCCATGGATGCTTTGTTTACACTTGTTTAAAACAAAGAATATCTGACATCTTTCCTTAAAAAAAGACTAAAACCGATTGATACAGGTCTAGTCGAATTAAAATAGATATTTTACAATATTGTATAATACTGGATTTTGAGAAAACAGTGTTGTAGGAAATTTTTTTGAGAGCTTAAAAGCCTGTTTTCACTTTTTGGATGGTGGTGATGTTTAATTAACTGCTCAATGCCACAAAAATGTCATTCACAATACAGCACAGTTATCAGGGCGGAAATTTAGCTTTATCTACATGTATATTTAATGCTACTATATCTGTCTCAGTCCTTCCTCCACAGATGTCACACCTAGCACGCTGTTTAATCAAGGCTTATCTGGTACATATGACAAACATTAATCATGTGCAGTGCCAAAACATCCTATCAGGACCTGCTCAAAAAACATCTTTGTGTAAATCAGTTACTGTGACTGCATGCTGTAAATGTGGAGAAAATTAGTTTCATAAAACTACAACTAACTTTCACCATTACATCATCTCCTCTTCATAAGGCTGTTTGTCCCTACTGCATTTCTCTCAGTCTTTCTGTCTTACACTACTACTGCATCTACATACCACACTTCTCAGTTATGGACAGTATGGATATTTCACTCAGCCTCAGCTGGTGAACCTGCAATTTGTGGACATGTGGTTAGGGCCCAGTTAGTCAGTAATCTTTTGCTGTTTTAAAACCATAGATTGGCAGATGTGTTGCAAAGCCAATAGCAGCCACCTGTAAACAGTTTTTCTGACTGTTATTAAGTTAATTAAGTCCAAGAGGTGTTATATTTTGTCTCCTCCTTGAATGACTGTGGTCTGTGGGGATTACACAAAATATCTCATGTCTGTGCCCTGGTGGCCCAGCGGTATACTACTGTGATAATAGTGTCCTGATACGGTTTCCATGTCATCATTTGGTTTCCAGTTTTCTGATTCCTGTCCATCTGTATGGATCTGCTGAGTATATTTTCTTTTCTTCTTTCCAATAGGTTTACTGTAACTATGTCAGTTTTAACATCATAGTTTTATACTATAACACTACATCCATAGCGGCAGTTATGACTATTTCAGTTGAACCAGACGTGTTGTTTTAATGTCTGAAGGGCTACTTTCAAATATGAATGCCTCCCAGAGAGTGTTTAGGCCGTTGGAGGAGCCACCATGCTGAGCTGCAGCACCAAAGGAGATGCTGAAGTCGCCAAATATAGCCCCTCCACGGGAGCTCCATCCTTCTTATAATGCTCTCTCAAAGCCAAGGAAGTACATCCTATTTTTTATTCCTTTATATTTTGTCTTTGAAACTCAGTGTAATATGAAACCTTGTATGACAGGAACTTTATTCAACTGAAAACCTTTAAAAATCTTTTTCATCATGATTTACTGGAAGGAAATACATTTTTCCTGGGAAGTAAAGTTAATATCACACCGTGTTTGACTAAGGCTATAGCAAAATATATTATAAAATACAGTGCAATTTTCACTGGCACAGATCAGATCAGTTTGTTCCCCTTTGCTGAAATCTAGCAAAGAAATGACAGAACATGTGAAACCAGGTCCCAGATTTTTTTTTTCTGTCACAGTACCAGTTAGGTGCCCAAATAAGAACTTCTGAGGTGAAGTTTTATGTCATTTTGTCTCCAACTAAACAATGAAAATAGGACAATATACAGACCTGAAAGAACCCTGAAGAATTCTGAACAGGATGTACATAAATATTTTTCTATCAAGTGGAGCAGAAGGTTTTAAGAGACTTTTATGTTTTATATTTAGATAAACGGCTCTGCTGCCATGGTTACATCAACCTTTTAATGTTAACTGGCCACTTTTCCTTTCACCTTACTTTAATGGGCAACAAATGGCAGGTTTATTAAATGTACTAGTCTTTCAATAGGTTTATATCAGTATAACAAATTGCCAATATTCTCCTCTGCTTGTACTCAGGTGTGGTACATGCCTCCTCTGTTCTCTCCCCACTCTGGTGAGCTAGTGCTCTCTTTACCTGCAGGGGAAGGAGAAGTGGCAAGTGTGGATAGTCTGACAGATCTGATTTGTCAAGCCATTACCCTGGGTATGTGCTACGGTGGCTTTGCCAAGCAGCGCTACTCAATGAAATAAATACGCATTAGCCCCTGTCTGCATCAGCCCACAACATTTCTCTCATCGTTCATCGCATTCTTGAAGCGTGTTCAAATTACTCTCAGTCAAAAAGGCACAGGGGAATGCTCTGCTCCAAAACTGGATGAAGTTGGATGAAGTTGGGGGTGTCAGTGGTGAAGAGGCATTGTGGAGGAGCGCAAAACACTTGAGCTGTGATAAAAGCATTAGCGTTTTCAATAGGGTGGAAAAAAAATGTGTGCATGTGTGGAAGGTGTGAAGCTCGTGGATGAGAGAGCAGAAAACAGTCACAGGGAAGCTCAGGCAACAAATGAGCAGCAACTCAATCGTATTACGGTGACTCATTCAAAATAGTTGCTGCTTGTTGCATATGAAAAGCAGTGTAGCACTACATATTAGATTTAACCAATCAATCAAATGTTGGATTTGCTGACACGACTTACTGTACCATGAACATTGTGAACTTTGAGCTCCATGTTCATTCAAACTGAAAAATGGCATAAATATAGAGACTGTGGTGTCTGTTCTCTGTGTGGGTGATGACTGTGAAACCATGACTTTGGTTTTTTCCACAGAGCGGTGACACATGTCAAGAGCCTCTGTGCTGAAGTGTGTGCATGAGGGCAAAAAATGGTACAAGAGAATCTTTGTGATCGTGTTCACTGGGATGCCCACATGCCGCCGTATGCAAATAAGGATTTAAGTGAGAAAAGTTGGAAATGTTAAGTTTTAAATTGGTTTTAACTTTTAAAATAGTTAATTTACTCATGTAGAGTTTTTTTATTTGTGTATTTTGTGTCTGTCTGTCTGTCTTCATTCATTCATGTGTATGAACGTACCTCTTGCACGAGCAAGTGTATGTTTAGACTTTTACAGGGCTTAATGAGAGCTTTGAGTATCTGGGGTTGTGTGGGTGGCAGGCTGGTGCTGTTTGTGTCGGCCTGTGTGACGTGCAGTCACAAGTCTGTGTTGACTTGATGTGTGTTTGAGGTCAAGCTGTGGAATTCAGACGAGTGGGTGTGTGTGGTCAGCTGTGGTAAAACGTGGATTTCCCCTCTATGGTTTTGGCCAAACCTGGTTGCTCAGAAACCACTGTGACTGTTCTTGGACACTGGCCACTGTAAAGGAAAAGAAGAAGAAAAAGCTCTTACAGTACATCAGCAAGTCACTGTTTCCTTTATTTACTGTGTAGGTTGCTTGGAAGGACAAATGCAATCCTCTTAAACTCCATTACACGTAAAGGCAACATTATTCCGCCATTATATTTCTGAGGAATAATTTGTCATATGTGCCAAATTATTTTAGTGTGAGTGAAGAGAAGCTTGTGTGTGGTTGTGTTAAGCTTATGAAATAAGGAACAAGATGTTTCTGAGTTTAGGGTTCATGAAGTCGCCTCCACTCAATTACAATAAAGTGGTGAGATTGTGACGTACCACCTGACTGATTGCTGGCATTTCCACCCCACACTCAGTAACTCTCCCTGGCCAGCTTTCACAGCTGGCCCAGGGCCTGCAGAAGACGGAGGCCTAAATGTCACAGCGCCTTCTTCTCCACAGAGGTGAGCCAGCAGGGCACCCTAAGTGCTGGTGTGCCCACTTGCCATCCAACATGTAATGCCTCTGGGGGAGAGAATGGAAGGTGAAATTATATGAATTAAAGCAATGTGAAACTTTGAATGTGACATGCTCCATAAAAGCATTTTACCTAAACGTAATGGCACCAGGTGTCACACAGCTTTTCTTATGTTTCTCATATTCCTCCAAAAAGCTGCACAAGACTCAGCTCAGTTCATTTCTCTTTTTACTTTGTCTACAATAGACTTTATAAACTTGGAGGCTCCTCAGCATATAGCTAAGCAACCCTTGGACACAAAGGATGGACAGTACCAGGAATATATGAGCAACATGCAGTCATGATATAATAGTGTCTCTTGAAAGATTGTAGTACTCAGTGTTTGTTGAGACTGTAGCAAAGAGGTGGTAACTGAACACAATGTGTTTTTTAACCACGCCATCGACATGGCTCAAGTGAAAGTAGTGTCGGCTTGTTGCTCGGATCAGTCCGTCACTTCGGTCCTGAAATATCTCAACAACTATTTAATGCATTGCCATGAACTTTTATACAGACATTCTTGGTTCCCTTACAATATGTCTTTTGACATTTGCCATGAAATTTGCTGCACACGTTCATGTCCTCCTCAGGTTGAATTTGTAATAATTTGGTCAAAATTTAAATTTTGTCCTCTACTTAGGTTTGTTAAAAAAGAAAACAAAAATTCTCATGAATACTTTACAGTATTTGTAACTGGCTGCATGTCTGTATCTGTAGCTACCAGAAAAACACATTATCAATAGATAACAAAAATGGCATTTTCCACAGAATCACATATATTATTTATAACCTTCCATGAAGCTCTGCTGACACTGTGAACTTAAAAAATTCTTCAACTGGAAGACAGCCACTGTCATTTTCGTGTGAGGTGCATGCACACCAGCATGTGAAGGTGAGAAGGATGTTTCATTATTCCTACTACTACAATGACTGAGAAATTGATTTGGGTAGGATCACAGATGTATTTGCTGGTGTTCATATGTGCGAGAGATTCTCAGATGTGGTGAATAAGGGCTGGACAATAAAGTCAATCTCAGAGAGCAGGCCAGACAGCAAAGACCACAGAATAGCTGGAGGAAATTACAGGGTTAACAGAGAGAAAGCTCGATGTGAGGGTGTGGAAAAAGAGAGTGAGAGAGAACATGAGCCAGATAGAGTAAATAGAAAGCAGCAGAGAGAAGCAGACAGACCAAGTGGTGGAAGAGAGCAGATGGTGGGGTAATACTGCTCTGCTCTCATTATTCCACCTTCCCTGATATTACTGGTTGGGAAATTGGTTGGGATATTACAGCGGACATAACAGCCTTTATCGGCAATTTTCCTCCGTATAATTCCCTTGGTTCTGCTCCTTCAAAGGCAGATGAAACGCTCACCGGATGAGGGTAGAGTCAGTACTGTAGAGAAGAAACCTACTCCACTGGTATGGACAGCACGCAGTTTATTTCAGCCAGCCTCGGTGCAATGCATACAAAATCAATATAGTAGTCAAAAAATCCATGAGGGGTAAAATGCTTCCAAATAAGTTCCCATCTGGCCATATTCTTTACCAGCCTGTTTGGTGCCATAAATATAAATTCTACAGTGATCCAAAAGCCATCAGTCACTGGAGTGTTTTTCATTTCAGAGCAAAGGGAAGCCATATCTTTACACTGTGTATGCATCACAGAGCTTTATCTTAACTCCATCATGGATGTCTGCAAGCCATGTGCTGTACTTTTGCATATGCATGTGGATAATTGCTGGTAAACGCAAAGTGACCAATGACTGTCCCTCTCTTTGTACAACCATTCTTTTCAAAACAATAAATCAAACAATGGATAATCCTCTAAAATTCTGCGCATGGATCAGCAAAGGCACCGAGACTTCTCCCTAAACAGTCCAATGAATATGTATAATGTACAACTGCAATGAGTTTTAGAGGCAGGATGATAGGCTTGGCAAGTTCTTTCATCAGCAGATTGGTACGACCAGAACATTGCTGCAGGCCTAATTGGAATAATTTAACTGCTTACTTTGAAGTGTAAAATACGTGTGCTAGAGAAGAGGTTTCTGAAAGGTCAGTGCTAGAGGCGGTACACGTTGCTGCTTTGAGATGTAGAATGGCACATAGAGATGATATCATTATTTGGATTTCTCTTTGATTACCATTGCACGTTGTGGCAAATTTCTGTCCATTTTGACCACTGATGTTCAGATTAAGCTAGATGTGCTCACTTTGTTGATACTGAATTTTTTTTTAAAAAGAACCTGTGATTTAAACTACTGATATCAGACGTCCTGCCGTCCTGTGCAGAGACTTGATCATACACTAATACCTTTTATTGAAATGTAAATCTGATTTTATCTATACTGTTATATGGAAATTAATTCAGTACTTTGTCTGACCTTTACAAATATGAACTGAGATTTATGGATACAAAATAAGATTCACAAATGCACACTCAGATGTGCAAATGTGTTCTGAAAAATGTAAATGTATACCCAAGGGGCCAATCCATTTTGATCTTCGCTGTGGCAAGTAGTAGTTGCAGTGTTGTTTTGGCTAGATGAGCCCAATTGATGGATCCTTATTGGGAAACTTAACAGGCAAGCATGTAGACTAAAGCAACTTGGAACCCTCATCTGGTGATGGCTCTAATTTAAGGTGCTATATGACAGATATCCATGTTAAACAACAGTACAAATCTCAGTGTGCTAAAATTGTATAAAATATTAAACCTGGCCTAATTACAGTAACTATGACATTTTAAAATCTGAATACATGCAGTATTTACAAATGTTAGTAAAATGCATTCAGTGTGTGATTTTTGAACACATTTTCCATAAACGATGTTAGAAGATTTTCTTTGTCGGTAATGGATTAGAACCTGCAGTATGCTCTGACCCGTTGCAGCCTTTGCTCACTGTCACCAGCCGACCAGCTTTGCTGTTACAACTTTTAGGACTTTCACAGACAGCTTTTTCCAGAATGGCTGGGGAAACTAACTGCTGACTATTACACTGTTTCACATTAACAGTGCAGCCACTTCCTCTGTTAAAAGCAGTGGCCTAAAGCAAATATTTTCATGCTTGACATCATCTGGACACTAAAGCAACTTTGACTTTTGAATAACAATTTCCTTACAAGATTGTCAGCAACGCTGTCGTGACCAGAAATATTTTCAGCGCACAGCAGAAATTTCATGTGTTTTAGTGGCTTGTCACTTTTCACTGATACATATTCAGGCACTGGATAAGTTATTACAGTGAGAATATTTGTGATGCAAGCTATTATATGCACTTGCTGGGAAATACATTTTCTCCTGTGAGACTGTGACTGTTGGTTAATACAAAACCGCAGCTATGATCATATGCAATCAAATAGAACATGCCACTGCACCCAAGCAAAATGCAAACAGAAAATGTAATAAACATACAAATATATATATCTACTGTATGTGAGAAATAAAATATGGCTATTTAGTACAAAGGTTTGTCTGAATGAAACTCTACTGCAAATACCAATGAACCACAGGCAAGTAGATGCATAAAATATGATGCAGACCAGTACAAATCCCCATATGTGGTTTCAAAAAGCCAATTCCACACTGTCCTTCAGAGGGCATTGAAATGCTGGACACACTGCCTCTGAGATTCTCAAAGTGTTCTGTTGCTGCATATCTGCAAGACTGTTACAAAAGAGTGCCATTTGTCACAGCCTTACTTTCACCAGTACAATCTGCATTTTTATGATTCATTAGACTTATTTGCCCCAGTTATTTGTTCTGCAGGAGATATCAGATGTTTCATCATGTGTTTGATATAAAAATCCTGTGTTGTCCTGTAAACTGTCTGCTATTCACCAGCTGTACAGTCTGTGTTTTTGCTGGAGGCTGCGATGAACTTCTGTGTGCTTATGGAAAATGTTGACATCACCAGTGATGTTCCAGCCGAGGCCATGTTTGTTTTGATTTGCGTTTCCTGATTAGGATGTACAGCTGGGGCGTTGCATTGGAGGAAATGCAGCAGGGGTTCTGACTCACAGACTCAAAGCGTTTTGGATTAAAAATACATTTTGCAGGTGATGAGGTTTATATACATAAATATTACCTTTTACTCCAAATTCCTGTTTGACGAATTTCTTCTCAAAACAGTACAGATGTGTTGTTAGGTGTTTGTTTTTATGATTTCTTCTGTGTTCTGCTTCAATTATCCACCATTCTCTTTTTCCATACTCTTGGTTGGTCAGCTGCATCTTACAAAAACTTGTAATTTATCTGTGTATTGACATTTTGAGCCTCAAAAACCGAGTGAAACAAATCTCATTCATGTTTAGTAAGTTAAATGATGGCTGAATCAACTGTTTATGTTCCTTGATGAAAATTAATTTCCATTAAAATCAGTCAGCTGAGAAGAAGCAACCATAATCTAATTTAACATGTACTAAAGTCAAACATTAAGTTTCCATAATGCATGTTCTCACCAATTCACTCTAGAGAGGTCTGCATTATTTCTCTATTGTCTCTTGAGTGAACTTTCAACAGTATTTTCATTCAACTCATTCAACCCACCTCAGTTCTGAGGTGGTCTGAAAAAGGAAACAAAACATTTTGAATTAACATTAAATTGATATATTTACATGAAGTTAATGAAAAAAGATTAGTTGATTCAAGTCTAATTGTGGTCATATTTTAAAGCTGATTAATCTTAACAGCAAAAATCCATCTAATAATCTAAAATTCTAATAATCTAAAGTAAGAATTTCTGAACCCATGCTGAAATAAAATCTCTCAACAGCTCTTTTTCTAGACAGGATTTTCATTGTGTCGCAATTCAAAAGTTCAACTTTTCATTTAGATTCCAAATTGTTTACATCACTTGACATTGCACTTGAAACCAGTTTACTCTGAATCAATCTGAATTCTTTTTCTTGTTTGCAGGAGAAAAATAATGTGAAAAGTATTTGCAAACAACCTCACTGTAGCCTTGAGGTGTTGTGAAAACTTTACGTAGAGGGTGGGAGGGACAATACAAAGTGAAGGATGGCAATCAGAAAAGCTTTTCACCTCAGCAAACCCGCATTAAAGGTAAATTCTGCCATAAATAAGTAAAGTAGAACAGTTGTTATTCAATTTTACATTAGATGATTAACAGAAAGCCCCAGTGTTGATATGTAATGGGAAATTGATTCAAGTCAAAAGTTTGAATTTGTTTTAGAGGCAGTGAATCAAGCTGTCACTGTCCATTGTGTTTCACAGCAAAGATTAAAAAAAAAATGTGCATCTTCCACTGACGAGGTGGTAAAAATGTTGGCTGTGTTGACATGTGTTTATAACTGGTTGTAAAAGATATAAGGTATGTCTGAGTCTCAGCTTCAGAGAGCACACAGACATACTGTAAAGTCAGGACAGAGCCAGACAGGATAACACACACACACACACACACACACAAACACTCATAAAATTCCATCTCCTACCACATCCCACCATTTAGTCTGACCACACTGTCTGTCAGGCGGTTCTGTGGATGGGAGCTGTTTTATCTATCTGACATTTGCAATGACTTTTAGATGAAAATGTTCTCTGACGCTTAATGGCTGACAAATATCAGCAGATTTTACTGAAATTAGCTCATCGCAAAATATTTACCATTTAGGGACTATTCTGTAGTTAACAGACAGCCAGCGTTTATACTCTATCTGCTTTAAGATGGAGTTTGTCTTCCCAGAGCTGCACCGAAAGAAACAAAAGTGATGAGCTCAACTGTCAATGGGATATCATGAGTCAGATTGAAAGTTATGAAGTTAAGACTTCATCTCTGATGGATTGCCTGGAATAACTTTTGGAGCTTTGAAAAAAGCAGAAAATAGAGCACTGAAGAGCAATTTCAGCAATTTTGTCCACTCCACCACAACCCTTGTAGCCATATTTTGTGTCAGTATTTTTTAGTATCAACCCCTCACCTAAAGTTATCTTTGGCATCAATCAACTTCACTATACCAATTTTTGTTCTTTCTTCCTTTTCTGTTTCCTTCCCCTTCATTTTCATCAGCCAGCCTGTCAGTCATGTATCTGTTCAATAATTCAGAACTACATTTTTCTTTCTTCATCTGATAGAGAGAAAGCGCGGCCTATTGGGGCTGCAGAAACTGCCTCAACCTGAGACTGGTCCGTGAAATTGGAGTGCCAGGCAGGCATTAACCTGGCTGAGTATGTACATATTAATATGCTCATTATCTGCAGCATGAAGGGACATGTGGTCTGTGGCACACCGGTGACATTCAAGAGGACACAATGCAAAGGCACATGTGTTTGCACTGGGAAATATGTGTGTGTGGCCACATCTTTAGCCCGCCACGCACACAGACACACACACAACAAAGCACACATGACCCAGTCCCCTCTCATACACCCACGCTCATTTTCACCATGTTCGGTTAATTCCATCAGCAGAAGGTGTAGGACAGTATTATTAATCATGTGCAGCTTCTGACAAAAAGCCAGCCACACAACCTCAGGAAATAAACTGTAACTTGTTTACGCAGAAAATTAATTCTCTGTCATGCACATCTTGTTTAAGAATTAAAGAAATTAGCCTGGGGTGAAGACATATCCATGGCGTGTGTTCGACCTTGTTCTCTGGCTGGCTGTACAGGGCTATATTAGGTTGCTGTAACAGGCCAAAGACAGAATGAATGTGCAGTATTACCAAAGGATAGGAATAGTTTGGAGGACACAGTGGAGGGTATAATGGGGAATGGCAGACTAAAACAAACAACAATCAAACACAATAGCTATTTTATGAATCACCTCACATTTTCAGAGACATTGTTTTAATGCTGCTCCTGCTTTTGTTTTTGTTTTTTGTTGTTGTTTTTTTTATTGCAATGCTTGAGCCTTGTGGGTCATTATAGATTTGTTTTTAGAATAGCATATCATACATATACTTTCAACCTGTGGTTTCAATCTTTTTTGTTTCAGTAGTTTATCTTAACTACTTAGGTTATCAGTTGCCCCTTTACCCCAGTGATTTTATGGTTAATGATTAACTCCTGACTGACGTACCTGAGCTCTGCCACAGATGCCTGTTGTTAGGATTATCACAGTGAAGAATCATGGGAGTTTTTTGGTTGAAGAGTGCTTAGTTCAGTCGTGCTTTATTCCCCTATCATGAAACACCACTCATTGTGTGGCGGGGTTATATAAGTACACACTGGAGGCTTTTGGATTAGCATAATGACCATCTGCAGACTTTAAAAGCTGTAATCAAGTTCCTCAATGAATCTATAAATGCTAATTAGGCTCATCGAAGACTTCATGTTCAAAAAAGAAAAACACATTTTAATGTGCCTTCCAGCACAGTTTCAGTGTAAAGTGAGCTGAACAAATGAATCTGTGGAGGACAAACACTTACTGAGAATGAAAATCTCTTCTTTTCTCGCTTTTCTTATATCGTATTTGTTTCTTTATCAAGAAAACATTACTTTTCAAAATGTTATGCAATACTCTTTTGATTATGTCCCTTAAAAGTTCTCCGTTTCTATTCTCAGAGCGGACATAAACACATTTACTTATAGCCTGACTCATTGTCCAGTCCATCAAATGTACTCCCAGTGGACTGGAGAAGCATTAGTCCAGCTCACTCAGCTTTCTGCCAGAGGCGACAGGATGGGAGGGATAGAACGTACGTGGCATCTGCACTCAGCCTAAAAGGATTAAAATTGTCAATCATCTTATAAAAGTAAATGCTCCAGAAACTGCCACTCCACTGAAATACTAAAACAATACGTGAATGATTACGGAGTGAGAAACCCACCATTGAGAGAATGTTTGTATTTTTCCACCTTCCATCAATCTTCCTCCAGAACTGACCTTTTTCTTGTAAGCTGCTCGGTCACCCAGCATGTCCTGGAAAACAGAATTCATGCAATCATGATCAGCAGTCCTGTTTTCCTAACAATAAACACCCTAGCACATCTCCTCATACAAGACATTACGCCTCATACAAGACGGTGTGTCAATACTCAATCACTTTTAGATAATCTTGACTTCTCATTGATCAAGAGAGTGGCTATCCCTCCTGGAGATCAATGATGAAATTTCACTGACACTGTTAGTGCAAAAATTGTTGCATTGCAAACATAATTTCATACTCATCACAAAAAAACAGCAACAGGCAACTGGAAAACACCTAAGTGCAAAGGATTAAACATCTAACAAACCTATATACCGATAACCCCAGTGGACAAATACAAAATGAACAGAGTCAACTGAAAAACCAACTTCAAAGAGTTATACACAAGAAAACAGATATCCAGACAAATATGACACATTTTTATCAAACCACTTGCAGCAACACGACAAGACAACAAAACTGAAGGAATTTGGGTTGCTACTTCACAACAGAAAATTAGTCTTTATGCTTATGATTTATTATTACACTTACAGAAACCTTATGTGTTACTACAGGGACCTTTCAACATCATTAACAGCTTCTTCATAATCAAACACTACACAATTACAACTACACTGGAACAAATCAAATATACTAATACTGTTTGAAGATGCTTGGGATTTTGCAGCCCAACATTCCCCTCTCCCAGTTCACGTTGGAAACATAAAATATTTAGGGCCTTAATATTTCTCCTAGGCTGTCAGAGCTCTTTCAGCCTTTACTAAACACCCCTTTACTAAAAAAAAAAAAAAAAAAAAAGAAGATGATTTCAAATGCTAGACAAAGCTCCAACTCACTCTCATTGGGCAAGTTGCTGCAGTTAAAATGAAAACCTTACTTCACGTTAATTGTTTTTGGTGCTGCCCAACACCCCCACTGACAAACAGTTCAAAGCACTTAACTCATTAACTACTAAATTTTACTGGAAACACAAAAAACCCAGAATCTCACTTTCAACATTACAAAATGGAAAATCACAGGGTGGCCTAGCAGCACCAAAGTCTTTCCACTACTTCTTGGCAAATCAACAACAGTATTTATTCAAAAGCATCCAAAAGCACTACGACAAAAACCCATGGCTAGAATTAGAACAAAATCAATGTAAAACCACTTCAATTGCAGATCTTCCCTCCCTAACACAATCAATCAAGAAGCTGAATTACTGTAAGAACAACACAATCTCCACAACTCACAGACAGCCTGGTGGAAAACCAATAGAATCACTAAATCACCACTAGCACCACATAGACACACCCCAGTTTGGCACAATTTTGACTGCAACCGCACAACACCCTCACTCTGCCTGCTGGGAGATGTTACACAAGTTGCCCTCCCAACTAAAAACAGAAACCCATTACTCATTTCTCTAACTATTGCTAAGAAGATAATAACATATCCGTTCAAGTTTTGGAGACAGGGTCTTGTCACCTCCTGGTCAGCCTTCTCCCAGGGGTCTGGAGCACAACCACCGTAGGGGGAAGCCCTGTATTACTGTACTCAAGACAGGATGCTATTTATTTATTTATTTATTTATTTATTTAGTTGTTTATCCATTAGCCCCTACAAATGTATTTAACATGAAACAAAACCAAAAACCCAGCTCCCATTTACCCAGCACACCCTGTCCCACTGGTGGATGGTGCTGACTGCACCAGTGCTACTACTGTAACATCCATCTACATTAAATAACTCGTTCGCTCGTTCACCAATAAAAACTAAAGAATAGGCGGGATGGGCCATGAAGCACAAGGAAAACCTATGGTGTTGAAGATTCATGTAGGACAACCCCAGGCATGGTTGTGGGTGGAGAGCATTTCCCACTTTGTCAGCAAGTCGCATAAAGCTAATCTGAGATACACCACATTATATTGCATTAGTAAATGTTTTATATGAAATATGTATGATACACGATAACATATGAAATATTAAATATATGCATTATGAATAGCCTATATGTCACGTCAGAATAATGTGGTGGAGTGGGTGATAACATAGTTTGCTGCACCACTGGCTCTTAGCCATTGCTCCTATCATATTTTGACCTTTACAGTTGCACAAACGAAAGCCTGTTTTACCCACAGTGTATTTCTGGGAAACGATATCTAGACATATGGTCCCTAAAAAAATTACTGTGTGCTTGAGTGACCATAAGAATGCAGTAGTATCAATAAAATTTGCGCAAAGTTAGAATTATTATGCTTTTTTTTGGTTTGCTTTTAAAAAATGGGAGATCTCTTGTTTAATTACTCAGAACATTTGTAGAAAAATAAAATGAGAAAAGAGAAAATGAGCTCAGTGTCGATTACATGCTTACCAGCTGTGTATGGCTTGGCAAATTAAAATGTAATAATTAAGAATCAAAACACCAGTAATAACTGGGGACATAAAAGTGACAGAGTCTTATAATTGTGGAATAATGTGTTCCAGTAAATGCATATTAAGCACATTTAGAAAACACTCTTACAGTATACGCTACTTACAGTATACAGCTATGAGGCCAATTGCAAGTTCATTCTATTTTATAATTTCAACAAATCCCCACATGTTCCCATTTTCTTAACTAATTGATTACATAACCTGTAGTGTGTTGGACATCAACCCACACATTTAATTTATTCAATTATTTTGGTATTTATTTTAGTATTTTATTTTATTCTATTTTAAATTTAACCAGGTTCCAGACAAAGAAAAAACAATGTGCAGCAGAGGAACTTTGGTTATTTTGTGATCACACAAGCACAACTGGAGCACAGTGGATTAGGAGTACAACATGGCTGATGTGATGTTGGGTCAGGCTTCAGTAATAACCTATTCAAATGGTCTGTTTTGATTTCACCTTTTCAAAGAGGGAATTGATCCTCACTTTAAAATAGACATGACACAACAGCACCATAAGCTGGCAAGGACAGATGGATAGATTATCTTGGCAGGAGATTATATATTTGATTAACACGTTGCTTTGTTCCTGTGAGAACTGTGATCTAATGTAGACCTACAATAAGCCAGGCAAAAGCTGGCGTGGGACATTTTGGCTGTGTGAGAAGTGAGCAAACATCAGCCAGGCCTTGATATTTACTGTATAGGAGATGAAATGTCAAGAGGGAGATTGATCAGGACTAAAAATAGCCCTTTGTCTGATTATGTGTTTAGAATCTGAAAATTAATCTTAGACCACTGACCTTGACAAAAAAAAAATAATAATAGATAGATAATAAATAGATGAAAAATCAATAATACAAACACACCCTCTTTTTTTTCTTAAAAAAATGTACTTTTTTTTTTTTACATAAAAAAACTAAAACTAAAATGTTATAGCTGTAACTGTGTTGGCACTGCAAAATGACTTAGAGAAAGGCCATATCAGTCGCAGTGAAACAAGATGGTGATGCAATATATCTCAGCAAAACATTACACAAACCGACAATACTCACAGCTCACTTACACAACACAAGCAACAGCAGCGACTTAAGAAAAAAATTTAAACAAGGCGAGGCAGTCCCTGTTCAGCTGTGTCAGGGCTGAAGCCTGCGTGGAATAGTTTGTTAGAAGCTGAAAGCTTTGACTCACTTCCTGTCATATTGATGACATGCAATATTGCAAATGTATCTTGAGGTGGAATTTCCCTTTAGACATGTGTCATGATTTCAACAAACAGATTGACATAATCTGAAATGATTACGATTGTGTGAGGACGCCCATACAGTAATTCCTTAAGTTGGCAGTGTCATACTTAATCTGATTATATCAAAATCATTCTGTCTGTCTGCATTGCATTTTAATTTGGTGATACCAAGCTCATTTTGTCTATTGCCATTGTAATGCACAAGCATGAATATTCATGGAGGACAGTTTAATACAGTAATTTCTTATGACGGTACACTAATTCCTGTCCTGGCAATGCTGAGAAATGATCCTGATGAGATGTGTTTAAACAGCATTCCCACCCTCAGCACATGCAGGCCTCAAGACTATCTCTATAATGAATATTTCATCCCAACAGATAACACAAACATTCAACTCCATTTGAGACATGAAGCAGTCAACATTTTCTAAAAAAGCTCCAGGAAGGCAGCACGCTATGGCCCATCCAAACTTTTAAGACTTCCTGGCACATGCACATACCCGTACAAACACACGCCCTTGTATCGGCTGCTCTGAGACACCCTCGGACCAAAACCACTTGTTTACTCAGTGATCCCATGTTGGCTTCCAGACCACAGTGACCTGGGAGCAGGGTAACTTTCTGTGGCCTTGCCTGCCCTGTAGCCACTGGCTGAGGATCAAGGCTGTCTGGGTTTGCTGGAAACACAACCAGCGAGAAACAAGGACCCAAACACTGTAGGAGGGAGAAAGTGAAACAGGCATGGACAGAAGATGCTTCTGACAGCACAATGCACAAAAAACACATCTGTAGCTGTGGTCCTGTCTGAAAGCTCCCAAAAAGTGCCCACTCTATTATTTCTAATGAATTATAGAGAACACTAATGTTATATATTCCAGTAATATAGTAACATCTCCCCAGAGATATTATGTGTTTTAATTGGTTTTCATCCTATTGTGTTCTATTGGTTTTCTTTTTATTAAGTATGAAGTAGGAGTAGTGATTCAGATGTTCAGTGCAAAACTGATAAGGCGTGGGATGATAAAAGCAAAAGTAGAGTCAGCAGAACACATATTGTACGAGTTAGCATAAGGTTTTGTTTATATTTCTCGAGAGGAAGGTATAAGATCGATGGACTGATGGTGCAAGGGGAACTGCAGAGTCAGCCCTGATATTGCAACCACAAATGCCTATCGACAGTTGCCCGAGGTGACCCAAAGGTCACCAGGAAATATATCGATCATACTCAAACTCAAGCCTAATTGGTTGGTATTGGCAAACCTGGAGGATGCATGGAGAAAGACTGTGTGGGATAGCTGAAAAATTGAGACGCATCAGACTGTGAGGGGCAGCCTTCCATAAAACACAGAGGCAAGTCCAGTGGACCGTCCAGATCTGTGTTCAAACAATTTGCCACTCACTAGGCAAGGATTTACACAAAATCCGAAAGAGTCTCAAATGTATTGCATCATTATAGCGTTAAACAACTTTCAGAGCACTGTGGTGTAAACAGGTTTCCCAACTGACGCACTGCAGCCTCATCATCAGGGACAGGGCTCACCTCAGCCATCAATAGGCAATTATTCTAATGCAATTAAACATGACTCTTCTTCTCCTCTTACAATCAATAACGATCATTTCCTCTAATCACAGGAAATGTGTCATCAAGGTTCAGCGGGGGTGTCACTCCTGTAATTAAGCCTCAACACTCCTCATCGTGCTCATGAAAACCACCGAGCAAACAGGCCACTCGCCTCCACTCCTTAACCTCATCCTTCCTTGGCAGCATCCGGTGCTGTATAATTATGGGGTTCCAGGATGAAAAGTCATGGCCAAACACAACATATCCCACAAGCAGGAGAGCCACCATCACACACACACACGGGCACTGTAATGAAAGGAGCCTGTCTGTTGTTCACTTGACAAAGCTAAGCTCTGTACGTGCGTGTGCGTGTGTGCATTTGTGTGCCTGCCATGTCTTTTTATGTCTGAAAGTTTGGAAGCATGGCCAACGCCCTGCAATGACCTATGTGTCAACAAGCGAGTGGGTGCAGAGCAGTAACAGGATGTGGCCCATGAGGGACGCAGTGGTAGGACTAGAGCCATGCCAGACTCTTGTGTAACAAACAGCCTGTTAAATCAGCCAGAGCCAAAAGGAGGAAGTGAAGGCCAGTGGCTACCCTGTTGCAGACATATCCTGCATGTACAATTAAATCAGCAGAGAGGGTTGCCACATCATCATACAAGCTGTCTGTTGAGTTGAGTGTTCTGATGACCCGCAACATGTCATGCTAACCTGGCACCGCGAGTGAAACCATCGCAGGGATATCTTATCCCAACAAGAGGCAGATCATAGAGTACAGATGAACTTTAAAACTAGAGTGTGAAACATACAATATCAAAAGGTGGCTATTTATCCATTTCTCATAGAATAAGATGTCAGACAGCAGGAAGCCAGCACTGACTGTTGGTTGGATACAGGAAAGAAACAGTGGTCTACAATGTTAAAATCCAGTGTTGACACTCCCATTCAACCCAAGCATTTAGGGGCCCTTGCACTCCTGGACAGCCTCCTGTCCATTTTGGACTTCCTGTACAGGTATTTTTGTCCCTCTGGCCCTGTGCCTTAAAATTAGCACCGCTACCTTATGTGTATGACCTCATTGGCCCATGATTGGACCATGCCAAGAATCTCTGGGACTGCACACTATACATTGCACTGGTCTATTAATTACCTGTATCCCAAATGGACATTGATTTGGCATTGATTTGCGTATTGGCCATTGGGAGCAATTCATCATTTTACCCTATGTACTGGATTTTATTTCCAAAGCATCCGAAAACCAAGGCAGAAATACTCTGATTCTAAGACTTTTGTATGGCCAGCTAAAGGCAATATCCAAAACATGCATTATTGAAAGTGACACCTCGCTAACAATATCATCATTATTCACTCATGCGCATTACTTTTGTTTGGTTGAGCAGTGATCCAGCTTCAGCCCTGCTGGAGGAGATACAGCCCATGATCTCTCTCTGAGGCATCACATTCTGATATCCAGAGAGCTAATATGACAGCATATTACCACTGCAACCCAGCTTACCAATAACCTTGCTGAAATATAAGATTCTGTTCTGCTGCAGTGAGTGGTCACAGGCCTGTCTTCTCCCACTGTTAGGGTATTACTGTCATACCTTTGGACAAGGTGTTAATTTAACCTTCCAGGTCACTGAATGTGATCTTCAGCAATTGTTATTTTCATTTTAACAATATGCTTTGTGAATGAGGAGCTGGAGGTGCAACAGTGATAAATTACTTTCAAGTTTAAAGTGCAGAGTGATTAAATTAGATTCCTGTAAAAAGAATAACGACCAGTAAGTCAAATGGAAATTGAAAACATATTCTTTTCACCTCCTGTTCATTTGCAAGCTGCTTAATTTAGGGCGCAAGTTGTCTGCTCTGGTGAGACTCACTAAGCCTTCGTTGTACAAGACGGCCACCACACAAATGTGCATGAACACACATAGAATCTCATTTATGTAAATCCAGAGAACCAGAGAAGATAAGATCTGACCCAGGATAGATTGACAGGGGCTTATCTCTCTTTCCACACAACATTAAAGAACAAATGCTGCACTTCCAAACCAATTAGCAGGCGTGTGGCCCACTCAGTCATTATTGTGCTCCTCTTCCAGGTGTGTCAGCATCTGATGTCAGTAGAGGAAAGATGATGCTTTTGTTGGTAATTAGTCAGCTATTAGGCCCAACAATGAGAGTTCATGATGTTCAATCAAGACACTCCACCATGAACAGATGGTTTTAAACAGTCATCGATGAAGTTCATGGGAGGCGTCTAAATGATTGATTCTATCAAGGAACAAGTACAGAACACATATTCAACAGCTTTAAGCCCCTGTAGACAATTTTATATTTTCAAGGCAAGATCAGTGCAGTGGTGGTCAGGGTGGATAGCAGTGGTACAAAGTACAGGACTTTGACATGGAAGTTGTGGTTCGCATTCATGCTCCCCAAGTGTCCCCAGTGCCTCAGTAGAACCATAAAGAAGTTTAATAATGCTAGTAACTACCAGCGGATATTATAGACAGTTGCCAGATACATAAATGAACTAGATATCCGCAACATTTTAATATAAAATGTAATCTGTGTGGCAACGTGTTTCCTTCAAAACACAAACCAGTTGCAAATTAGCACCAGAAAGCAAATTAGTTGCTTGTGCTTGTCTAAGAGACAGGATAGATAGTTTTAGGTGAGCCAGGTATTAGTGTCAGAGAAACTGTCTTGTTACTGAAAGGTGCTGCACATGCAACTGCCAATATGTTTGGCAAACAGCTGTGTGGCTTGGTCAGCTGTCCTTAAAAACGACTGGCTCAGTGAAGAAAAACTCCTTAAGTCATTTCGAAGGCATCAGCCTAAATCACAAACAGAGGCTGCAGCAGAGGAGAGAGTATCCCTTAGATTCATGTAATGCTTCAGTATGCAGTGCTTCTCTCTCCACAGAATGTGTTGAATCAAGAGCAAAATAGAAAACTCTCTCAGTAAGGGAGCACTCCATAGTGAAGTGTTGACAGTAGATGTGTTCACTTTGTTGTACTTTTGGTATTTTTTTTTTTGCTCTTAAGCAATCTCTCAGCAGGGTTGGTAAACATGAGTGCGCTCTGTGCTGCTCACTTATGTCAAGTTACATCATTTCTTCTCCACCATTTGGGCAACCAACAGGGGATTGGAGCATATTCCAGCATGTCCTTGGTGCAGACAGGGTAACACAAAGTCACCAGTCTATGGCAAACACTCAAATGCTCTCATTTACACCCACAGGAGTCATCAATTCACCTACAATGCAGTTCTTTAGACCATGGAAAGACACACACACAACACAGAGAGAAAACCACATGGAAAATTAGGATTGTCATGTATGTCTTTGCATGTAAAATGAAAAAAAAAATTGTCATCCATCACCCTGGAAAAAATTAGTTCATTTGATATTGATAGTCACCTCAGAGTAAAGTGAAAAAGACAGACATCTGTCATCTGGCCTTTGATAGTGGTATGAAGTGGGACCTTGGGTGACAACAAGATGTCAACTACTTTGTCAGTGGATGATAGACCACCCGAGCACTCTGATGATAGATGGGCCAGTAGCTGCTGCAACACTGTCATATCTCTTTTAGTAAAAGTCCTTTCATGCGCACACACACATGATCACGTAAAGCACATACAACCATCCTTGCTGTGCCTTCCAAGGTCACACCCTACTATCCACTAATTTAAAATCCCTGAGCTCAGTTTTGCTCTTTGAGCCCCACGTGATAAAGAGATCTACACAGCGGGACCACTGTACCGCTGTGCGTGACGCCAGTAGACTCATTATTCTAATTCTGTGTCATGCTGTGATTGGCCGAGAGTCCAAATGAAAGACTAATACAGTCCATGTGCCAGAGTGATGCTTTATATTGAAATTCATATTACACATTAGAAAGCATATAGCCTGAAACATTGTTTTCAGCATATTCCATTTGACACTACTGTAAAGTAATTGAAACTGAAAGCATGTAATGATGTCAAATTTAAAGGCACAAATTTCAATCACCGCACACACACACACGCACACACACACTACGACTAATTCTACTGTTGCAACATGAAGGAAAACAAGTCAATTTAAGGGGAAAAAGGAGAGTGGGAGAAAATAGTTCTGATTAAAACTGGGTCTGAGCAAAAGCAAATTTCACTGAGTTAGTAGGTGGATTTTTTTTTTCAGCTTAAAGTACAGACACCTACAGTCAGTGATGGACCCTTTTCACACAATGTCCCTCACAAGTCCCCAAAGAAGTCCATTTTCAGCTTGTTCTCAGTCAAGTGAATAACTTTTACACAACACCCTCCCTCCCTCACACTCGTTCTCTCTCTCTCTCCTTCTCTGTCCATGACTCGCACAGCCACACCCTCTTCTTCTTTTAACATGCCAGCATTGCCCAATGACAAGCCATTTGTCAAAACACCATTTTTATTGCTATTACTCGGTCACATTACTCTCCAATTATAACCTCTATATTTGTGACATTTGCACAGCCATTTATCCCTCAGATTGAAGTTAGCTGTTAACAAATCATCAGGCTCATAAAACTGCCTAACAGGGCTTGATATGACTGAGCTTATGGCCTTTTACGGAACACAGTGATAAAAACAGATATATATATATTTTTAATATTGCTCCCCAGAGAGATATTGTGAATGTTTAATTAATTGGATTCGGAAATAAGTTTTGCCCTAATCAGGTGCTAAAGTTACCCGTCTGTGCTGTGCTATAACCTTGATTCTTGCAGACTAGTTTGACATTGGTGAGGTGGTCTGGAAGTTCAAGTTGAACTTTGCAAAGTCTGCTTCCAACCTGAGGAACAGATGAGCACAAGGGTCAAACATTCAGACGCGCAGACAGACACAAAGATATTCCTCAGCGGAATCCGATGGGCCAAACCAGACCAGAATCCAGAGTGAGCGCTGATTTATTTATCCTTAGTTTGAACTCATCTGTTTCTCCCTCTCCTCCCTTCCCATCTTATTTTAAACACAAAGTGAATCATTCTCTAATACCCAAGACTAATCAAAATGGTATAAGACCAGGTTCAGCTCTGAGATGGAGAATGACTGACTTTGGGTCCCCCTGTAGCTGAACTACTCCCTCATTCGTCACTGCTCCTTCCTTGGGTCAAAGGTTTCCAAACTCTTGCAAAAAAAATTGATGCAGAGAAATTGCCCTGGGAACAATGCCCTGGAAGAAATAGAGTCTGTATAACCTTAAAGCACTAGGCCATCATTTTCTTGAGTTGAAAATATAATATGATTTGCTTCAAAATACATTAATTAATTATTACTGACCACAAAACAGGTCATATCATTTTTTTCTCAGAAGCACATTAATGGATTATTGCTGTAGTGACGGTTTATCATCTTTTCTACAATCAGTTATCTGTGAAGGCTAATGCTACAATGGGCCAGATGTGTTGATCAAACATGTTTATATGTCACTTGTTGATTATTTTCCATGGAAAAAAAAAACATAGCATAGATACTTCAAAGACAAAAACATCAAAGTGTGTTTATTCTTTTGCAGCATCTTGTGACTTGTTAGTGTGTCAGATAACTGTCAGATGATCTCTGCAGCAGCACATCTGGCAACAATGTGTGCACATTGTTGCTCCAGTTCTGCTAAAACAATTAATTTAATACCAGAAAGTGACTTAAGAATTGAACGGTAAAATTAATTGGAACCCATACAGAGCAGCCATGCTGGATGTAAAAAGACCAACATGGTATTTTCATTTCCCTCCTGGTGCTTTATAAAATGTGAAAACACTTACAACTAATTTTGGAGCAGTTTTACCTTTAAACATTTCTCAGCTATACTGAGATAATTTCACTGAAAATGATACAAATTTGGCTCCTCAGTGTGAATCCAAAGCCAAGGAGACACATCATTTCTGTTGCTTTCTTTGGGTCCTTTGGACAAATTGGATGCATATTACTTTTTTGTTACCTTCTTGACATTATAAGTCCACAATTTAGATGCAAATGGCATCCAGTCTGAATCTCTCAATTTCCCTTTCCACAAGTGCTCTTAATTGCTTTGTTGCCGAGAGCATGAATTATATAATTTCTTCATAATGAACATATTTCTTTTTTCTTTTTCTGACGGTCACCGTTTGCAAAAAAAATAGGTGTAGTTTAACCTTTTTTCCAGTAAATTAATTTTTTTAACATTAAGTTCTAGTTGAGTGGGTAAAATCCAAGGTTTTGAGAGCAGACAACTGAATTTGCTTCTAGTGAACAATCACAAATATTGCCTCAACAGCTGATATACAGTAGATTAGGTCTGTGCTCACTGGCAATATACTTTGATGTTGTGTGCCAAAATCAACTGTAGCATGCTCACAGGCTCAGACTGCTCCCACAATCAAATGTACAAAATTTCTCAAATGTGGCTAAGTTTTACTCTTTGAACTGAAGCTAATTATATAATTCATGAATACCTTTTTAGTATCAGTGGATTCTGACGTGTCTGCACGTGCCAATTTGTTTTGTTTGGAGCGCAAGATGAATTGGGACAGCAGGCTCGCCTTTGGGAGAACAATTTGTTTGCTTGTTAGCTTTAAGATCCTGTTTAATTTAGATGCACAAATCTGGCAGTGGCATGAACTCAGCATCAACTCAGTGCCCCTGGGAGGAGGGGCAGAAGCCAAGTGAAGCTCTTCAAATCAAACCCACTTGGTGAGCCTTGTGTATCACACACACACACACACACACACACATAAAAGGAATGTGCATCATTTCTATATTTCTTGCTTCCTATCCTATATCCTGTCTGCATTGTGACAAAATGGCTAAAGAGACTTTCTGTACTTTGTGTATTTTTGTCTGGCAGTAAAAAGGCCTACAATCGCAGCTTAAATGAACTCCACGGCACTTAAAATGCTTTTCATTTAATCCTGTGAAGTCTCGGAGAAATCTAGTCCAGTCCAGCTATAAGTGCCAACCGCAGTAATTGCTGCGAGTGTTTTGTCCCCCTGCAGTTTAAATGAAAGGTTTGTTGCACTTTATCAGTAAATAGAGGAAATAGCTTCTGAGAAGGCAGGTAGGTGTGTTTTGACTGCAAAACATCCGAGGAAGAGGATTAATGTTTGTGGACGATAAATAACCTGATTAGGAACCTTTTGATTGGAATTATATTGATCAAGTTTTGAAAACTGTAAATGTCTAAAATAAAGTTTAAGGGGGCAGCACAGAATGAGCCATGAAATTGGCTAAACTTTTAAGATTAAAGACACACGCACATTGAATACAATGGAGTATGTATGGTCAGCACCACATTATAGATCAGTGTCCATCTGAAACAATTAGTCTGTATTTGCATTTAAATGTATCCAGATATATTTTAAAACATATTTTTCATATTATGGTTTTCTAGGCTTCACATAGATTGTATATATGTTTTCTTACAATGCTCACGGCTTTCAACAACTCACCAAATAAAATAGCAGACTGGCGCTCCCTCCAAACAAGCACAGACAGGCCAATTGTATGGGTGGCTGATATAGGAAGTCAAGTATCTACTTGTCAAAAGCACAATATATGAAAAGGGCACATTATGTCAAAAGGCACAAAGGTAGGTGCATTTATGAATCTATATGCAGTAAATGGTCAGTTTACCACATGAACAGACTGATAAATGCTCTTGTACTTTTGCACAGTTTGACATAATGTGCATTTGTGTCATGACTAGTCCCTAAGGGGGCTTTTTTTCTGAATCCTTTTTGTTATGTTTAGAACTCTTTTGTGGACATTTTGTGGACATTGTTTGGGTCCAAGTCCTTGCCCCCATGACACATTTGTGGTGTTGGATATTATAACTGGGTACTGACTGGCGACTTCCATTAACCATTGTGTATTCATCTCTTTTCTTTCACATATGTGTGTAAAATTGTTTCTTTCTATTTGCATTTGTAAACTTGTTTGACTCAATTTATGTCTTCCGGGGTTGTTAAAGTGTTTTTGGCTCAAATGTAACTTAATTAAACTAATCCTGATTTTTGACAGCCATAATGAGCTACAGTAGAAGATGGTTTGGTGTTGGGCTTATATTCAGTTGGCCATCAACACAGTTTCCAAACTCAGTTTTAGCTTTGTTTGTTTTTTTTTCCTGGCTTATTGTCAACATTATTTTTAAATTATTTGTGTATTTAATTGCTGTAGTGTTATACAGTTGTTGCTGAAACAAACTACTGTTAAAAACAAAGTACAATACAGTCACCTGTAATTCAGTAAACCTGTCATGAACATGACAGTGAGTGCATCAGCGATTCCTCATTTTGCTATTGACCCCTAGACTCGTCCTCAAGGAGCCCTCGAGGCCCCCAGAGTCCACTCAGAGAACTAAAGGCTTATTTTGCACTTTGACGAATTCGTACATAGGTAGGGTATGCACACACGGTCTCTTAGATCATATATCTGCAGCATAGTGTTTCAGGTTGTGCCAACGCCCCCTGGCTGCCTTCAGAAGAGTTGCAACCTCAAATGGTTCCAGTCCACAGCTTTTCCTCCCTGAAGCTCGCCTTTCATGTCACTAGTGCTACTTGTACGTGCAGACGCAGCCAATCTCTTCCTCATGACGCCACCGAGGCTGGGCTCAGAGGGCTCCGATCATAATATTTAACACACCCACCCTGGATGAACACTTGGAAAGAAGACAAGGCAGTGTTAAGAGGACAAATGACAAACAGGATCCGTGCACCTGCCAGCCGGTCCCTGATTTGACTTCAGCGAGGCTTGCAGACAGCAGCGGCTCTTGTCAGGACGCGGGACAGCATCCAAGCATCTTTGCCACGGATCACCTGTTATCTTCGTGGATTTTCTTCCTATTCTTTTTATTTTTTTGATTAAAAAATTATCCCAAATCGGCTACAAGGGAGGCTGTGTTTTTATGGACTGTATCAATATCTCTGGTTACTTTTTCCCCCACCACCAAAAGAGACACATTTGATATGTAACTCCGTGCTGGCAGCAACACAAGGAAGCAGGTTTGAGGACGAATTTCGGTGCTTTTTAACAGGACTCCCCCCTCCTCCCTCTCTCTCTCCCTCCTGTTACCTTTTCTTAACGATTTATTTAGTGGTCCGTCCTCCTGACACTGTATCCTATTCAGCAACGCAATGAATGAGGAGCACTTTTTGAGCCGCTGCCAGTGAAGTGTCCGGTGCTCACAATGTGTCAGGGTGTCCACCTGTGTGGGAAGAATTGGGACTATTGTAAACAATAAAGACTGGGCGCATCATGGAGTTCTTAACATAGGCTGACACGCATAATGTGTGCAATGATCATAGTAAATCCTCAAACCAACACTGCTGCTTTGTCATCGAATAACACTGTTGGACATAAATGTCGGTGCCGTAAGGTGCGCTGCGCTTAAAGCTTAGTCAGTGTAAAGAGAAATAAAATGATCAAGATGATATTGTTTCGTAAATTCAGAGTGTTGATACTCATGGTGTTTTTGGTAGCGTGCACCATGCACATCATGATAGACTTGTTACCAAAACTAGAGAAGCGGGCGGCGGGAGCGGACAGCGGGGACGGCGGCTGTCAGTGCGCTCATCACCCGGGCGGTGAATCGCAGGGCTGGGGGAAGCAGCGTGCCAGGTCGGCGGCGGAAGCGGGCTGGCCTAACAAGCACACGCTGAGAATCCTGCAGGATTTCAGCAACGAGCCGAGCTCCAACCTCACGTCCCATTCCCTGGAAAAGCTCACAGCAACCGGGGAGAGAGCGGATTCCTTCAGGCGGATGAGACCGTTGGCGGGGAAAGCCGAGAACCACAAGCCGCTTATCGGAGACGCGAGTGGGGGTCGGACCGTCCCTGCCCACGGTGTCTCACGACTGTCTGCTCTGTTTGAGCATCCCTTATACAAGGTTGACCTTCCTCCCCTCACGGACGATGACACTTTGTTTAACGTCAACACTGACATCAGGTTTTATCCGAGAGCAACAGGGAACCAAGGATGGTAAGATGATGGGAATCGGGTAAACTTCTGGGGTTACAAGTGAGACAGTGAACAGCCAGAATGTGATTTGTGATGAGAAGCTTGAGGGTATTTAAGTAAGAAGTTCCATCAGTTTTTCTACCTATCTATCTATCTGTCTGTCTGTCTGTCTGTCTGTCTGTCTCTGTTGGTGTCTATCTGTCTATCTGTTTAAATATCATCAAGCAGCAGGTCCTTCCATCCATCCTGTCAGTTTCTGTCTCTCTTCTGCCTCCAGTGTAATGTCCACTCATCCATTCGCTGCATCCACCCATCTCTCCTATTGTCATGCCATCCTGTTCATGAGGGCACACATTTTATGAGTTATCATCCTGATGGATTTTTCCGTATACTTGGATTATCCATAGTCAGTCAAGCTGCATTTTAAGCCTATATTCATCAACATTAGTAACATCTGTGTTACTAAGAAGGAGTGTTCTGTTCCAGTTTCTTCAGCATCACTTGAGTCTGATAGTCTATATTAAGAGAGTGCAACAAATACTGTAACCATCTATTACAACCATCTAAAAATAATCTTAACAAGAATCTGCTTGCACCACAACTTCTTGTTAAACCACCTCTCCTCTCCTCTCCTCATTTTCAGGCACAATGAGGAAGGGAACGTTGAGGAGGAGGAGTTCTCTCCAACGGGAGAGGTGACGGCGGAATCGTACCCCAATTGGTTACGTTTCCACATAGGGATCAACCGCTATGAGCTGTACGCCAGACACAGTCCTGTGCTGGACGCCCTGCTGAAGGACCTGGTCACACAAAGGATCACTAGCGTGGGTGAGTCAGTCAGGGAGAGCTACGTAGGTGTGTGTGCGTGTGTGTAGAGTGTAGGTGATGGTAGGATGTATGTTAAATGTACACAGGTTATCCTAAGTATCAGGCCAAGGACCAGTATTGGTTATTTGTTACCTATTAGATGTTGATGTGTGTTGTTCAGCATTAATGTGACGGAGGTTTGTTCTTTACATCTGCAACAACAGTCCAACTGGTAACTCAGATAAATTAATTTAATTAATACAGTATGTGGGTCAGCCTAAAATTTTAGTATCCATTTGCAGGATAAATACAATAAGGAGTATTTGTACTTTTATTATTAAAAAGACAGTATCAGTCTTTAGAAACTCACACTGGTTAAACCCTAGTGTGAGATATGACTTGTCTGAGTGCACCATGAATCACCATATGAGTGTTCTTCTGTGTATCATATGACTATGTGTGAGAAGGTGTCCACAGTCATACACATCTGGTCCTAAATCTGTGTTCATCTGGGATTTATATAGATCCTAGCAATCTATGTTTATCAAATAATGTGGGCGTGTCAGAGAACATTGCGTCTATGTGCCAGCATGTTGGTTAAAATGTGTCAGTGCTGCTAAATGACTTGCTTGTAATGATATACTTTGAAGTTTTGTTTCTGTTGAAATTCATTCAATAGCTTTAAAGTGTTTAAATCCCCTAAAAGAAAGAAGAGAACGATCACTAAAACTTTACATTGCTACTTAAACATTTTCACATAAATTTAATGGCGAAAATAAAGGGAAAGGACATTTGAAAAGAATTTGCCTCTTCCAAGTCTGGATGTCTAAACATTGCTTTCATTCCTAAACATCCATTACTGTCTGTCGTTTGGAGATACTTTGCTTTTAAACCAGCCGTGAAATCGGTGCAAATTTCTTTCAGAACTGAGAGAACTCAGGCATTAAGACATTACACTGTAGCTGCAGAAAGTGGGCAAAGTAAAAATATGTCACGGTGCAAAACTGCCATTAAAAATGAGCCTTCTTTGCAAGTTATTTGACTATGGTCTGTGCTTTGTAAAAGATAGCTATAGTATGAGACTTATCTGTATTATTCTCCATTGGGTTTTTTTTTTCCATAAATGATACACTATAAATGTACTTTATTTTAGTTTTTAACTGGTCATTATATTGATACCATCTTGGCCAAATCTTTGAGAAAGGGTGTTTGTCTCTTTGAGAAAGTGCATGTTGATTCTCCGTATCAGGTGTCGCATTATTAGTCCCTATATCTTTCACAGGCAGCTCACAACCATTCATGCTACACATCTCAGCCTGCACTTTAGTAGTTTGTATGTATTTTCTGTCCCCTTCTGTTTGTAGTATATAAACCATCAGTCTGTGCCCAGACACACCTATAAAAACAGTGTCTGTCTGCAGAAAAGAAAACCCAGTGTTTTGTGTGTGTGCCTGGAAGCATGCGTTACAGCTTTTGTGCCCCATAATTGGTGCACACACTTGCCACTTATCTGTCTCAGTGAAATTACAAAACAGAGGCAGCGTTAGAAAGTTTCCCTGTTCAGCATTTTCTCTGCAATAGCGCTCCCCTCTCCCTCCATCTCTTCCCTCCTCTGTGTCTATCTCTCTGTTGGGGCAGACTGTGGCCTTTTGTTCAGTCTTCAGCTGGACTCATAAATCATACGCACAGTACCATGAGGTGGCACAGGTGAGAGCAGGATGGATTTATCATCACAACACAGGAGGGGAATCTGATGTTGGTGGGTGAGGCCTGGAGCTTTCTGAAAGACCAGAGAACATGAAGGCGCAGAGGCAAAGACAGGGACATTGATTCAATTGTGGAGAAACAGAGCAAGAGATAGATGGTTAGAGGAACAGGAAAACATACATTCACTCACAGATACTGAGACAGATGGCCTTTAAGAGAATCAAAAGAATGTCTTGTTGAAGTTCACTGTTGTTCATGTGTGGTTGCATGTCAGCGCAGATACAATCCAGAGAAACAATCAGCTGAGCTTTGCCTGGGTTTTCCACAGGGGGATTACCTTTTGTAGTTTTCGATTAGAAGCAAAATTTTATCAGCGGCCGGCACCGAAGAGTGAATTGAGGTCAGCTCCTCAAGGATTGTGGCTTATGGGTTCAAGGTCACAGCATTAAAACATAGTTCAGTCATTTGCAATCTCTCAAAGGTTTTTGGCTTGATGTATAGCTAAACCAAGTTTAAAGATTACTCTGGGGCACTAGCCACTTGACCTGGCTTCAGCAAATCTGACGCATGTGTAGGCCTAATACTCTAAGTATATTCTTTGGCTTTGATTTCACTCAGCATCCATCCTCTGTCGTAAAGAAAAGCAACTGACCTGAGGTTATGTAGGTTGTACTTTGTGCAACAGTGTATGTAAAATTCAAAAGCTTTTGAAAATGAGTCATAGTAAATGGGGAGGCTTGCCAGCGGTGAGTAAGATTAAGTGAGACAGACAGAGCATAACAGAGAGAATACGAGTAAAAGGATGACATATACAAACAAAAAAGAAGAAAAAACAGAAACAAACCGAGAGAGCTCTGAGAGAAACGGCAAGAGAGTCAATAAACACTAAAGACAGCTCTGTGTAGGGGGTAGCGAGCAGCCAGCTCCTCAGCCAGGAAGCCAGTCAGTAAGTGGGTCCACTGCAGGGGGCTTATGTTGATATTGGGGTTAGGCAGAAGCGCTGTGTTGTGTAATATGCTCAAGTTAATGCGCTGTAATAAATGGACAAATCCCCCCAAAATCCTGTCCATTATGACAGAAACACAAGGCATTTAGACAGGCCTTGCGGTCTCTTTGTTTGAGTTGGACGAAGGCGGGAAGCTCACAGCGAGGCTCCCTCAATCTCTTGGAGACAGCATGGACATGAGTGATAGTCGGAGACGTGCGCCCCCGGCCCCTCTCCCTGGGTAGTGGTCAGTTTGTGGGAGTGAGACGGGAAGTGGTCGTAGAGCGTGTAACATGCATGAGGAATTGCTGACAACATATACAATGCATGGAGGCTTACAGAGACTGGTCAGGTCTGTTGTGGTGGATGTGCATGTATAGATTTTCGATTTTCAGGAAACTAATATTCCTCATCTTGTGATGCAAGAGGATTTTCATCTCTGAAGCAAAGTATTAAGTCATACAACAAATGCTCTCTGATAGGACACTGCTGAGTTGTAGTTTCACTGGACTGGACTGGACTGACTGAAAGTGAGGGGACTGTCACTCATCCACTGTGGATTTTTGGTCTGTCTCACAGTCAGAGTCAATCTGTTACACACTCAGAAAAAAAATGGTCCATTTCCACATTCATCCCTCCATCAAATCCAGAACCAGCCATATATTAGTAGTCAGCAGATGCTTTTCATGCCACAGTTGCACTTTGATTGTACAGTGCCTGGCAAATTGGTCAGCAGATGTGATAGCTCTATTATGCATTCATGCAAAATTGCGTTCTCCAAATTGGCAAATAAGGGAACAGCTGTGCATATGTGCGGGTGTATTTGTGTGTTTATGCTTATGTGTTTATGTGCGTACGAGTAGTGTGTGTTTATGCTTCAGATGGTTTAGACTGTGGTCTGACATCTCGATTGTTTTCTTCCCAGCCATGAAATCAGGAGGCACCCAGCTGAAGCTCATCATGACTTTCCAGAACTATGGACAAGCACTTTTCAAGCCCATGAAGTAAGTAGCACAGCAACTGACTGCATGATAGCACAGATAAACTACATTTATATATTAGCCTTCGCCACTTCCTCTGGGTATTACAGATATTATCTAATCTAATAGCAGTTTCTAGGCTTTAAACACATTTCCCCCCTTAAATAACTAACATCAAAAATCTGTTTGATACACTAGGTTTGATGTGCCCACTTGTAATGCATATGTTTCAAGAGGGCTACACAAAATCTCATCTGAATTAGTGCCAAGCACTGCCGCTGCATCTTTTGGTGTGTTCAGATACACAGCTCTCCCCTCTGTGTGATCTTTTTCTGATGGGGAATCGTCTGTTTGCTTTTTAATTAACATCAACAGGCTTATGTGTTAATTAAAATGAGCACTGAGCCATCATGAGGACGTCTTTGGGGAGGCATATATGCTGGCAAAGACGCGTTGCACATGAAAAAGAAATGCCCTCCCTCTCAGCTGTCGGTTAGTTTTGCCCAATGGATTCCCCATGCCAACAGGGATAAACAGTGTCCAGGCCAATTGGGCTGCAATCAGAAGTAATTGCTCGGGAACCTGGTTTGATTGCTATGAAATGCAGAATGGTTTTTCTACATGAGAGCCTTAGTGGAGAGGATTAGATCCTGAAAGAAAGAGATGGAGACCGAAGGAAAGAGACGGATAGAGAGGCTGTATGTGTGTCTTTACTTGCAGAAACGGTGAGTGATGCTTGTGAAAGCTCAAAGTGTCACATCATGATGACCTGCACAGGAATAGTTTGTGATTATTCTTTATTTCAAGTGAACCAAGCCCATTACCATACCAGCCAAAGTCACATTAGTGGGTGGATAAGAAGTCCAGGCCTGTGAGTTCAACATCAACTTGAAAATGAATGATGAAATGTTGCTACTGAATATCTTTATCGTTTCACTGTCAGGGTTTGAGTTATGGAGAGGCTGCAAAGTTTATTCAGAGTTTATTCACCTAGTGTTTGGTGTTCATATTCCTTATTCAGCTCCTCTTTACCTGAAAGCGGTGCAACTTTTTCCCTTAATATAAAACAGCAGCGGTAGGCGTTCAGTTTTGTACATCTTTGAATGAGTAATATTCTCTGTGTCCTAACTTGACATTTCACTTCAAGGTCAATCAGTGGTTGAATTTTGCTGCCTGTTAGGGTATGTTTACAGAATTGGCCTCAGAGAATATGGTCCAAACAATGGCAATCTGAGCATCTATTATAGCTTTCAAACACGCAAACAACAGCACCCAGCAGGCATCATTGGGCATAATCATATCTAACAAGAACTGAGATTACCCCGTGTTTGTGCGTGTCTGTGTGAGTATTTTTGAGTAGCTATTAGACTGGACTAGACATTAAGGGGGTACTTCTAGGCAACATGGACAACTGGACAATAGGAGCGCATGCATGAGTAGCATGTATGAGTATAAGTGTCACGTCGGGTTCTGGGCTGGTGCTCAGACGGCCTTTGGTATTAACAGTCAAAGGAAAAAGTCAAGCATCATGAGTCGTAATCCATAGTCTTGTTAAAGACGTGTAGATCACAGGCAGTTTTGACATGCAGAGCATATATAATGAGTCCCTTGGGAATAAAGGTTGTGTCAGTGCGTGACATTTCATTGCAACTCATTAAAAATACTAAAGTGTCGAAACTTGCTTTAGACTTAAATTGGTTGCTGTTCTGAATTTTACTTTCATGATAATGTCAGTGATAGAATGGTACATCTCTTGGCACATTTTTTAATCTACTTTCAGGTGATTGAAAGTTTGAAGTCTTAGGTTCAGATTTATGAGAGTCTATAGGGTATGTGAATTAAGATGATTAAATTATATGTTCTCTGAATTTCATTTTAAAATTTAAATAATGGTGTTAACTTAGCAGAAATTGGACACTGTGTCCAGTAAAAGTACAAAAAATGTAAAAGAGAAGATCTGATTTCTTACAGTAGATATAAGTAAAGTAGTCTCTTTTCCCAGCTGCCCTCAGAAACTATTTTGACAGTAATTACATGTCAGTTTCTGAATTATATGCTACAGATTCCTGCAGCTCTTTATTTAGCCTGTCATATTTTATTCAAACGCCTTGCTTTGACTGTCACTGTCATTTGTCTCCAGCGTTTACAATATCATACAAAAGTCTTCAGAGCGGAAATACAGAAATATCTGAGAGAAATAATGTAGAAAAATAACCTTTGTTCTACTTTTGTTAAAGCACTTCATGAGGTTTTGTTGTTTCTTTCATGGCACTGATGTGTCCCACTTTTATTTTAGGGAGCAGCAGTGCATTCTGGGTACAGTAGTTCAGAGCATTGCTGTGTTGCATTGTTTTTCTTCACCTGTCCCATTGTGCAGCATCAAGTGGTGCTTCAAAGAGGCTTTGATGTTTCAGGCCTCCTTTGAGCCGAATGCAAATCTCTACACTGGCATGGGCCAGGAGACTGCACAAGCTGACAGCTTGCCAGACACCTCCACGCGATGTTTTCTCCGTGCTGCTTTGGGAAAAAAAGTTTGAAGCTTCGTTTTATCTGTCTGACTAACTCTGATGATTGTGTTTGGTGATTTAACAATGGGAGAGACGAAGGAATAGTTTTTCAAACTGCAATTTGGTGAAGTCTTTTAAGTCACAATGGCTTGTTTCCCCCCCACAAAACAATAATCAATAATCTTCCATAGCCAAATATTTATGACCTTTCCCCTCCCAAGAAACTTAATCTGTTAATCAAACATGTACTCTTCTAAATATAGTTCCTCATTTGTGGATATTGTAAAGGTCCATCTGTGCAAAAATAATTCACACAAGATACATTAAATTCGAACTAAAGGAGGAAATATTGGATGACTGTGAGATGAAAATGGTTAAAGGCTGTAGGAGAAGGAGGGCAATGAAGTGGCAAGTGAAAAGCGAGAGGGCTGGTATTGGAAGACAGATGTGAAGCAGGGATAGACCAGAGGGTAGGGGAAAGTTAGCACTGCCAACCTGTCAAGGAACTGGGTCTTCCAGTTTGAGCCAGGTTACAGGCCGAATGGAGACCCTCTATGCCAGGCCTCCATGTCTGTCTGGCTCATGTCTCTGGTGCCCATCCTACCCAATCCCTGCCAAGATGCTGGTTGTAGTCTGTACACAGAAGCATAATATAATGTTCATGTCATGCTAATTGGATTTGTCAGATGGAGGGTTGAGGGATTGAGAGAGGAGGTGTAAGCCTCAGATATGCAAAGAAAGAATTAATTTCTCCATCACGCGCTGTTTGACAAGCCTGTTTCCAGCCCCCTCGCTTTGATTTTGTTGATAGTCTCACAGTTCAAAATGGTTTATGCATTGCAAGAATAGCAAAAATGACTTTGATCGTCCCTGTGTACATGCCCCAGTCCTGCCGAGAGCGGTTATATCAACGCACAGGGTTCATTACATGTAAACACGTGTGCTTGAACATATATATAGGGCGCACATGCCCGTCCTTTAGCACCGTGGGGAATCAGAATACGTCCTCATCTGCATGAACCCGATCAGTTTTGACAAGCTAGGGCTCTTAGCGATAGTAAAAGCCAGTAGGGTTGGCTGTGGAGCCTTTTAGCTGCAACACCCAAGAGGCTGCTTCATTTTTATCATCCACAGGCTGTTTCGTAACCACATGTCCATTGGAGGCTTCATCATATCCACTGTGCCCCAGTTGGGTCATGACTGACATTCCTCTGTGAATCTTCTCTGTTGATGGGGAACTGAATTAAGACTGAAAATATCTAATGTTCTCTCGAGATGGCCTCTCCCTGCTGTGGTTATTGATCTATCATAAAAGATTGATGATTATATTACTGATTGACATGCATTTGTGTAAAGTGCAGGAGGAAACTGAACCAAAGTTCTGTACAAGAACTGCCATTTAATGGTCTTCAACCATAGAGATTTTAGATCCATATGCCTGGATTACAATTATGAAAACTTGTGACTCAGATAGCAAGCATCTGTCGACCAAATGACAACAAAGGCTGGTACACAGATTGAGTTGTCCCCGTTCACAAAAGGAGTGACGATCGTGGATAAAAAGCCAATGAAATCCAAAGAGAGGCGAAGGATAATGGCCTCACATTATGTAGAAAAGCCAAATCTCATCAAGCTCCAGAAGATCCATCAAAATCCGAACAAGTCCCATTGTTAAAAACCTACATGTCTCATTTCACGGATAAATACGGAATGATTACATACACACGCATGCATATGCATGTAAATATATGCACGCGAGGCATGCACTGCACAAACACGCACAAAATCCCCTCCTGAATTCATCATCATTGCTTGACTGACATCTTTTTCACCATGGAAGGGCTGGAAAAAGGGAAAATATTGTTGGAATTGTTGGAAGCTTTTTTTGATAGTCACTTGTGTTTCACTAAAGAGCCCCCATGAGAGCCATGAGAATGCCGCTGGTTCTCATAACTTGGACGCACTTTTTTTTCTTTCTTTTTTTTTTGAAAGGTGCCGTCAGAGCTCTTATTTGGGTGTGTGCACACACACAGAGGAAGCATATTACTACAGACAGCTGTTCGCACAGCTGCGGCTCACACACACACACACACTCGCATACGTGCACACACAAGCTGCAAAGAGAAGGACCCTGTGGGGGTTACGGAGTTCTTGCACCCTCCATCACCCAGGGCTGGTACAGGAAAATCCATGAGCAGCAAGCCAAGCCACAGCTGTAGCCACTCACTCAGAGCTGTGGGTATATTACACAGGAGGTAATGACTGCGAGCCCACACTCTGCCTGTACACACAATAGAAAACTAGCTCATTCACTCCCAGCAACTCACCATTTAACACTTCCCTAATGATTTTCACTGTGACAAGTCAGAAAGCCTTGAAGCGCATAAAGAGACTTTAAATGTGATGAAACGTCAGATCTTTTCACATTAACATCCTCGTCCTATAGTCCATGATGAAGTTTTCCTTCTGACCTCAATCTCGCACATTATAAAAAGCTTCAGCTGAGTCTATCTTTTCATTTGCTGATAGGTTATGTAAACTTTGGCTGTACAACTTTGTGGCTTCATCAGCCTTTCTGGTTGAACGGTGCTTTGGCAGGGAGAGACTCCTCGGGTTTTCAGCAGCCCTGGCATCAGAGCAGCCTCACAGCCGTCCCATTGAGTCCACGCATGTCACACAAGCACACTAGACCAATCAACAGGCGAGAGACATGGCAGCAGCTCAGGATGCCAAGCAATTTGTCTGACCTGGCTTTTGAAATCAGTGGCACTCTGCGGGGCGCAGGTGTGGTCAGAGATGGAGGAGGCTATAAATTTAAAGTGGTGTGTGTGTGTGTGTGTGTGTGTGTGTGTGTGTGTGTGTGTGTGTGTGTGTGTGTGTGTGTGTGTGTGTTTGTTGGGCAAATTGTTCTCAATTCTCATTGTGTGTCCTCACCTCAGGCAACGTATGTCAGTGTTTGTATTTGTGTGTTCATGGCAGAGTATTGTTTGAGTGGTTTTCCACATTTGCAGATTTGTTTGTAGAGTGAGGCAGAGATTGAAAAGGTAAGAAAGTTTATATGAAGAGCAACAGCAGCATAATGTCAGATGCGTGAGGCAGTAATGAAGAATATCTGTCTGCACTGTAGCTGATAGGTGTAGACAGAGAAACAGTTCAGTGTTACTTAACACTCTTATACAATGTTTCCCAACTGATGGTTTCAGTGTGTGGACATCTGTGTTGGCGTTAGTCATTACTTTTTCTTGGTAATGTTGCGAAACTAATTATTTATAATGAAGCAAGGGAATTGAGCCACGATTCGGTTTAAGCTCTGAATCTGAAATCTAAATCACTTCCAACTTCTGTTTATTTTGTATCAGACATGATCAATTAATATTTGATATTGTTAGTTTGTGATATAGCAGCCCAGTATCCCTGGACTTACATCCATACTGGAGGACTGTGACTGACATATGTTGCCAGATTTCAGTGCCAACGCACTGAAATCTGAAATATTGAACTAAATTCTGGGTTTTTCATAAAACATCTGATACCAGCATACTTATGGCTATAGGGTGGGGTATATCATATAACTTTCAGGAGACTGATATTTTCTTTAACTAACAGTCGCAGAAACAGCCACTGTAATTCAGATCTTTTCAGATTTAACCATAGTTATTTGGTCTGTGGTTAAGCTGGGAAAATCAGATAGAGAAACATACAGGGCAAAAGTAACATCTGCTCTCAAACATTATCTGCTGTGTTTTTCCCTTCACCCTTCTACATTTTATTGTCTCTATCTCCCTCGCTCTCACACACACACACACACACACACACACACACACACACACACACACACACACACACACACACAGTGAGGGTGTTCCGGTGTCAGGCGTTCACAACATCTGTTTCTCATGCAGCTTTGTACTTGCAGCCAGGCAGCCGGAGAGGGCCAGACCCAGCAGCTCTTCTCTAGGCTCTGGGCACTATCCTCCGCAGGTCTTTAAGATTAATTTGGTTTTTAAGCTGCTCTAATGTGGCTGAGGATTGCTCATCTTACACAGCCCCATTCCCCCCTCCATGCTCCTCTTTTATCCTCTCCCGACCTCTCTCCTCCTTCTCCTTTATTCAGTCTATCAAAGACTTTAGTGTTGTCCAACTTAAAGCTGATAATTTCAACAGTCTCCGCATTGCACCATGTATGTAAATTCTCTGTGTTTTTCTTTTGCCCTTATTTACTTTCTGAGTTCTGAGTATTTTTTCCATCCATTTAAAAAAAGAAAAAAAATACACTTAATGAAATCCTCGATTCACAGCTACACACTGCAATGTGTATTAGCAAATAATGTGGCTTTTTTGCATGTGTTTGAACTTGAAGTGTTCTGCAATCATGCATGTACATGCGTGTGTGTGTTTACATGCTTTTGTTTCCTGGACCTTTTCTGGCTAAAAACACCAACCTTGTTGGGACCAGTAGTCCTCATGGGGACCTCCTAACAAGGATAGCTGTGCAAACTTGACTGTGTGTGTGTCCAGTGTAGTCAGTGTGTGGGCACTGTGATGCCTTGACCCCTTGTAGGCTGCGAGATGAGCCAGTCAATTAGTGCGCTGCTGCGCTGCTTTAACGGTCATGTAACCAGCTGCATTCAGTGGTT
Organism: Toxotes jaculatrix; assembly: GCF_017976425.1. Taxonomy (NCBI): domain Eukaryota; kingdom Metazoa; phylum Chordata; class Actinopteri; family Toxotidae; genus Toxotes; species Toxotes jaculatrix. The sequence continues at coordinate 11,595,035 of NC_054411.1, read as the reverse complement.
CGTCACATCTGCCGAGTCATCAGAACACACACACTCTTCTTGTCTCACATCACTTGTAAGGACACAATACATTCCCTAACCTCTATCCTAACCTTAATCACAGCTGAATACCTAACCCCAGCCCTTACCCTAAACCGAATTCTAGCCTGAACCCTAACACCAAGTCTTAACCCGCACAATGATGTTTTCAAATGAACAAAAAAAAATGTGTCTGCACACCCACAGAAAGACATACACACACACACACACACAATTTGAGTTGAATATTAGATTTAAATTAGTGAAGTCTTAATAAAGTCTACCGCAGAATTTCTGTCTGCAGTATTTTAATTGAAGTGTCAATCATTTGTGTGTGTTCTGCCTATTACCTAATTATGTCACGTCATTAAAGTGTCTGCTTGCGTGCAACCGCACGTTTGGATGTTCTGCAATCAGTCATTTTACATCATTCACATCTGTCATGATTACGACTGACTCATTTCTTTTCCATTTGTTGGGCGTGCTGAAAAAGACGTGTAATGTTTTCATGTTCCTCTTTCTTCCTCCGTCTCACAACTCTGTCTGGTTTGTCTGTGTCTCAGTTCGGTGTCTATTCTTGATTCGAGAGGTCGACAGCGTAGCACCTGGCACCTACAACGTTCCTGCATTCCATCTCAAATCTAAAAATCTTTTTTTTTTTTTTTTTTGACAGGCGTTCTCACACAGAGACTGAAACACAGAGGACTATCTTATTTTAGACTCCCAACCATTAAACTCCCTGCACACCCTCCCCACTCTCACATCACACATCCACTCACACATCCACTCTTCACATAAAGACATTTCTCATGAATCTTTTACTAGGTCGGCTCTTGAGTAAGTGGTGTTTTTCGTCACCATCCATCCCTTCCTCCCTCACTCTGTCCACCCCTCTCTCTGTCTCCACCTCCTGTCCATGCTCCTTTATGGACTTGTTTGTTTGATTCGCTCAGGCAGTACTAATCCTCAGCTTGTCCCTCGCCTCCGTTCAGAGCCTCTCTGATCTGTATTTTTAGATTCTCTCCGTTTTCTCTCTCTCTCTCTCTCTCTCTCTCTCTCTGTCTTACAAGTGTTTATGCACTCACAGTGTATAATGTGGCAAAGCTGTGAAGTACCCTAATCGTAATGTGATTACAGGCCAGCTGAGTTGTTGGAAATGATACTATGAGTGATGTGCATGTGTGTGTGCTCATGTGTGTAGTTCTTGGTTATGGGTAATGACCCTAGGGTCATTGTCAGCCAGATTCATACAGTGACAGGATTTTCATCAAACTCGATTATGTCAGTTTTGATTTAAACTACCAACAACTAAGCACTTTTTTTTTTAATTTACACAAGCTGAATCTTATTGTAATGGATTTTGCTGTGGAGTTCCAGGGAGGTGTTGCAGGTCAAGATACATGACCATGAGCTTGTGAGCAAACTGTTTTTTTCACATTTATTTAAAAGTGAAAATGTTAAAAGTCATCAGGCAGTCTGCCAAACACACAGCCAGTCAGTTTAGAGCCACCATTGTGATCGCACACAGTTTATTCCAAAAAAATAAAAATAAATCAAGAAATTCTTTTCAGTAGCTTGAATAGTTTGCACAGCGACTGTCTGGAGACTTGTTATCACCTTGGGGTTGTAAGGCAAGCTGTGACAAGTCATTTTTTTAGGCCAAGAAATAGTCGACAGAGCTCTTTGTAAAACCACAGCATGTAGTTTTTATGCTTCGTTTTTTGTTTGGATTAAACCAGAACTGTTTTAATCAGTAATCTTTAAATATTCTTGTAGGCAGATTTTGTTACCTTTGGACAGAGCCGGGCTGGCTGTTTTCAGTCTTTGTGATAAGCCAAGCTAACTGGCTGCATGTGTGTCATTCTCATACACACATGCTGAAGGCTGAAAGGATGGTTGAAACATCAAGAAGCCCGTTTACTCTCTGAGCTTGTGGATGTGGACTAGAGCGTGTATGTGCTCTTCTGTATTATGCGACATCCAGATGAATCATATTTTTGCAACTGTGCATGCTTGTTGTGGTTCCTGACCCTGTCTTTGTCACTGCTTTAAGTGGTTATGTTGTTCAGCCATGCTATCATATCATTATAGTCTAAAATACTGGATAGGGGAATTCCTAAGCTTCCCTCTAGGAATGCTGCTGCCGCATTTGGCTGGAATGCAGAAAATTCATTTCGCTCCAGGAGGTGAATTCTAGTAGTCCCAAATGAGCATTTCTTTTTATGAGGCTAGGAAAGCAGGCTAAACCCTGACTTGTTAGGTTGAAGAACATTTTGTGTACCGTCTGCAGCAGTTTCTGCTGAAATTACACAAAATAACTGAGGTTGGTTATCTTAAGTGAGCACTCAGGAACACTGCATTTAATTGAGGGGAATTTTCAAAGGCTAATTGTCATCTAAGTGCTTTGGTGAATTCACTATCTGTGATTAAGACCTTGCATTTTAACAATTTATCCTGACAAGTCAGACAACATCTTGCGGTGCAGCATAAAATCTTGCTAATGGCCCTGATGTTTTTTAATTTTTAGTCTTTCTCAGAAGCCATAATGAGGATAATTGTTTGGGCTTAGACAAAACGGGATGATTTTTCTTCTTCTTTCATTGCAGCAGGTTTAAAATGACAGAGCACACATGCTGCATTCTTACTTTGTCACTAAATCAAATGTTGCCCCTTAACAATGGGACCACACGCACTGCACCACCCCTTACAACTGAGCTCAGTCATTAGATAATGACCTTTCCCAGGTAGATCTATCACAGTCCACCTGAATCTCCCTCCAAGCCGAATGAATGAAACAACAGTTCTTCGACAGACAGAAAGAGAGAAAGCATTGTGACTCTGTAACTTGGGCCTTTTGTGATAGCATGCACAGAGGTTAATACATCCATTGTGAGCCAGGCCCATGCTTGTCTAAGCCTGTCCCATGCAAGGTGGCAATTAGGCTGTGTGTGACTCCCCTTATCCCCCTGACAGAGGCCAGGAGAGGGGGAGGAGAATGCAATCATTGTTTTCCAATTAAACCAGAGGAGGGTTCTCCCTGGCTTCGCCCATTGTTAGGGCAGGATGTGGGAGGGGCTGCCATGGCCAGGTCTGGTATCACCGGGCCACGGAGGCAGGAACCTGATCCAGGGACTTGCCTGGGTCACCCCTCCCCTCCTATGCACCCTCCGTTTTGCAGCTCCGGGCAGCAGTGATGCAAACAGAGGAGCCTCTGTGCTGGAGGTGCAGGGAGACTCTCAGTCAGTGTTGCTGCTGCTGGGAAGATTGTTGACAAAAGGAGGTCTCAGAAATGTAAAAGCATCAGATTGATGTGTTTGTGTGTGGATGTAACAACGGACGGAGTAGGCTTTTATTTTCAGTTTTCAGTTTTCTTGATTGAACTTTATGGTTATTTCTAAGAATGTTACAGATTACATTATGTTGTAAGAGTTATTGTGCCCCTCTAAAATGGTATATACACAAGCAGGAGCAATGCACCAGCTACACATCATCATTACAAGATGATGCATTGGGCCACAGTCTGTGGTGACATCAAAGGTCACATTACAAAACGCAGCCGTCACATGATGATGCATGGACGCTGCCTCTTGACACGCTGTATGACCAATAATAGTACAGAGAACCTCTGAGAATATCTCGCTCTGATTCTTACCATTTGAGCCAGTGTTTCATTTGTTTTCATTTGCATTGCAAGCATCACTTACTGCACTGCACTGTAATACCTCTTTAGAGTGATGTCTTAGATAAATACTGAATGTACAGAAGTTTATCAGTTTGAAAGGTCTTCTTGGTTCCAGTGTGAAGACATCCGAAGTCTCGTCCTGATTCCTTTCAAATGCAAATTAACTCAATTTATCTTCAAGTGCACTGGACTGGTTCCATCCCACTTAGCTCTTACACAAGGATAAATGCAACCCTTGGAACTGTTTTTCCAGTGGTTTCACCACTTCCTCCTTCACCGCCGTCACCCACTCATGACCACAATGACATCTCTCAGCCACCACTTAGCCCCTGATAGATGGTTTCTATTTAGGAAATGGCATCTGACCACAAACCACCGAGCACAACAAGACTGTTGACAGGTTTAAATAGAAAAGTTCAGCTGTGGGAGAAACGGAGCACAAACATCCATGCCTCGATTTGGGGGCCTCACCCACAAAATAGCTTTCTGGAAAGACTCTTTTGATTGCTTTCTTTGGTCGAGGTATCGAAGTTTTGAGTTTTATGTAGTTAGGTTTCACTCGGCGGTGTGCAATCCATTTTGGGCCGGTAAAGAAAAACAGCGTTAAAAATAACTGGCGGCCCGCTAAAATTGAGCTGTTCCCTCTCTTTCGAGCTGAGTGTAGTGATGGATGAACTGCAGGAGCTTGTAACTTTTAGCACTTAACAGAACAGGTTGTTAGGACGACTGCAAAGCTTCCCAGGTAATTCATAAACACATTCATTAGGGAGCTTTACAAAAAGACAATGCCACTAAATCAAACGCTATTCTGTCATCAGTCATGTGCTGCTGGAATATGGCATTTTAAGAAGCCTTACACTGAACTAATTAGGGGAAAATGGTACCAAGCCTTTCAAGCCGTTCTGGCTTGTTATGGATTAAAGTCTTCAGAGACAGTCAAAAATAAACGGTTGCCTTGTTCCTCTGTGGATCTGCTGCTGTGTGTGGGAACGCGCACGTGTGTGTGTGTGTTTGCATCTGAAAGTCTTTATCTGCTTTTGTGGTGTGTCCGTGTTCAGTTTAAATAAACACAGATGGGGAAGGGAATGACTGGCCAGCAGCCACTGTGTCCTTCAGGAAAAGGAAATCAGAGGGAGGAGGAGGGAGAAGAAGGACAGGGAAAGTGATGAAGATGTATTTGTGGTCTTACATGGCTGGCTGGTTTATAGTCAGAGGATCTTAAGGTGGCAGGGTCATCTGCGCTGGGCACTGCCTGATGAAGGGCAGAAAGAGATAGGAAGATCATTGTGGCAGAGGGAAAGATCTCTAGCAGCAGCAGGTGATATTAAACATGATTTTATATGAGTGTGTGCATGTAGCACACAGAGAGAGAATGTGAGTGTTATCATTGGGTCAAGATAATAGGATTGTTTTGGATGAGACACCTGAAGATATTCACCACCGCAGATGGGCAAAGATAAATAACGTCCAAAGTGCTTATTCACAATCCAATTAACTTCTCTTGGCTCAAACTATACAGACACACTCCATGTCCGAGCTGAGAGTGGTGTGTGTCTGTGTCTGTGTCTGTGTCTGTGTCTGTGTCTGTGTGTGTGTGTGTCTGTGTCTGTGTGTTTGCATGCTTGCACACATGTTGGGTACATTGGAAAATTAATGCTTCCCAAGATTTAACATAATTTGCTCTAATTGGTGTTTGCTGTTCAGCAAGTACTTTGCAATAATCAGATAAATTCTTACTGGTCTGCACCGCGGGCTAGCATGGAGGACAGACCTGTACTCAAAGCCTCTCAGTAAAGATTCTCCATTTAAAAAGGCACGATTTTCATGGTTTTGGCAGGTAATTCAGCCTCATTCTGGCTCAGTCATTTGCCAATTTCTGCTCGGGGAATCTGCTTTGAATTTTATCCCAAGAGGAGAGCGTGATTGTATTTTCACCCTGGTCAAAGATTTCTTGCAGTCTTTCATAACCTCATATTTATTTTATGACTAAGAGAAAACATGCAACAATCCTAAAACGTAGCATTGCTCAGGCTTTGAAGAACTTTCCAATTAAACTGCATGTGTTCAAGCTTAAGACATGGCAGCATCCACCATTTTATTTGCCCGTCATGTTTCAGATCACAGTCAAATGCCAAGAAACAATTTGAGGGAATACAAGAATTTAGACTGTCAGAAGATACCGAGAAGTGTAGCTGCTCTCTGTGTCTTTCCCAAAATTCTCCTCAGTCTGAGTGGAGACACTACTTTTCGCTAACCCTGCAGTTTACTGACACTTTCAGACCAGGATTGTTTTCCCTTCCTCTCATCAGTTTCAGCTTATATGTCATGCTGAATACCAGGGCTTGTTACTCAGTCCCTGTGAGATGAAGACTCATGGTAATGCCCATTGATTTTGTGAGCAGGCGGGCAGAAACAAAAACTCGCACACACAGACACATACAAGGAAAGCTCTTAAAATCCCCATTGATCCCAGTGGGCTGAGAGCTATCCAGTCTGTTTTCATCATGGAACTAATGTTGGCCTTTGTGGACTTTGTTGATCTTTTGTTGCCTCTCTAAGACCAGAAGTGTTAAGGTGGATGCCAGCTTTTACTTTTTCCCACATTATTTAGTTTGATTCTGGCTTTTGGTTCTTTGAAGCTTTAGTCCCTTCCCGTCCTCAGCTCCCTCCTTCTCTCGCAACTTCTGAACCCGTGAGGGATAACGACAACTGGTCAAGGCTTTCTGGAGGAATTTCCTGCTGGAATAATATCGTAGAGGGATTGTACCACCCCTGTTCATATGTATTAGTTCCTTCTTCTACATAAAGAATGTTCTTTTTGACAGTCTTTCTGGTGGTTGGGTGTGTAACTAGCGATAGTGTGGAGGGAAAACAACAATTCACATCACTCTGACATTCCCTGTGAATCTTTTCCATACCTCATTTCACGGTGGATTGCCTGGCACGGATGGACAGTTTGGTATAGCTGTGAAAATCCTGGAGATATTTTTTTTTTTTTTTTTTTGGGGACAGGTGGCTGGTATTACTGCTCAGGATCCAACTTTGGTGTTTATGTGGAAAAATATACTGAGCCAAGCTGCGAGAGAGAAGCTTATTGTTCTAAACATCCCCAAGCTTGTGCATTTTCAACATCTAATCACTGTTGACCCAAGAATACCCTTGATGTTTGTGTTTGTTCTGCATAATTCATAGTTCATATTCTGTGCAAAGCCTGTCATGAATCGCGCACCCTGTGAAGGATTGCCTCAGACTTGTGCTATTGAAAACGGTTAATCCTCTGTGGATGGATATGTAAATATGACGAAGTGTGGCTCTGTGTTGCTGGAACACTCCTGATTGTTGAGGATAAACCGATGTGCATTTTGTTTGTTGTGGGTGATGGTGTGGGAGAGGGAGAGAGACAAAAAGAAGGGCAACCGTAAGCATAAAGACCTGTCCCATCCTTCAAGTACATAAGAATATATAATCCCCTCAGTGAACACACACACAACATACAGTACATACATGAAAACAGCAGCATTATTCCTGTATATGATCCTGTGCAGTAAATGCACATCACTGCCACACAGTGTTTTCAATCATTCTTTTCTGTGTATTTGCACTGCTCTTTTTCACCTCATCGTTCACATTAAAGAGAGGCGCCGAACTGAACTCCCTTGGAATCTATTTGGAGTGTATTATCAATTTTGTAGAATGTCTGTAAGTTAGCTTTTTAAGTTGTAGTATTTGTGACTTCTGGGGGTTTCATTGTTTGTCTTTGAATTTGGAAAAGAGACACAGTCAAGACCAGGCAATTCTCAGCCCAACTGCTTCGACAGTCAAAAGTAGAGAGATGACAGTAAAAAGAGGTGAGACATGATGTGAAATTACATGTGGCAAAAGTCTCTGGACAGACTTGAAGCCCATTACAGTTCTCGGTTGGTGCCTTGAGGTTGGACACAAATTACAACTGTTGCACCAATGATGAATATGATTTAGACGTAACGATTGATCACACCAAGTTGGACCAATTTCCACCAGTCGTTCTCGTAAAGACTTTTGCAGTCAATACTAGAGAGTTTTGCCTAACCTGAGGATGGTTTTGTTCTCTCACCCACACTTCCTTCTGTGGATTATACAGTCAGCATTGCCACCATTTCACCATCCAGGATCTTGCCAAACTCACTCTTTTTCCCTCCTTTTTTTTATTACCTTTTCAGTGCAAATTGTACTGCATATAAACAGTGCAAGCTACTAGTTGCCATTCGTGATTGTTTTGGTACAAAAACACACAACACTTTTGGTGTTTTTGCTGGATGTCTGCCTCTACACCAACAGTCATTTGGTGTTTTGTTTTGTGTATTTACTGTTTACTGACTGTCAAAGAGTAAAAAGAAAAAAAAGCAGTGTTGGTGTAAATAATTTGGTGAAAACAATCTTGATGTGTGGCCCAGTCTTTGTAGGTTTCAGCTAGTTTTCCAGTTTGTTCCAAGCTTTAAACCACAAGGCCACAAGGACACCCCAAAGGGGTTTGTTTGTTTCACAAAAAAATAATTGCTTTCAACAAAAGTTCCACAGCCTGACGGCAGCACACTCACTGAAATTATAGATCTAGTATGAAAAAGACAGAAGGGGAAAAAAATGTCTTTTAATACATTTAATTCCCCAGACACCAAAAAAATCTAAGATGTTGTTTTCTGATGCTGTGAAGATACCTGTAATGGAGAAATATTATATATCTTTGGTGCAAAATGATACAAAAAGATCATTTCAAGATTCAAAAAGAAAATATGTCAATATTCATAACTAGCCTTACTAAAATAATCTATTTTTTTCTGCAACATCTTTCGCTGTGGGAAAAAAAAACGTCCCTCTGATGTTCAGCTGTTGTAATGTCACAAAAACTGTACTGAGGCTTATTTTCCGATTATTCTGAGTGAATGAAATGCAATTGAAAAGCAGTTGAGTCATCAAACATTTAGTCTATTGACATCAGAAAGCTGCCATTTTTTAGCACTTCTCACTGAAAGCCACCAGTGAATGCGCTTATCGAGTAACAAGCACAACACTTATTTTGACATGGAAAAGCGCCGATGTGCTCACCAAAATGTGGCTTTGTGAAAATGAAAAATACGCGGTGATACTAATAAGATTTCCTGGTTTTTTTTCTCTATTTTTCCCCATATATATTCCAAGTGCGCTCTCATGACTCGGGGGAGACCGTTAAGATGATTGTAGGGAAGAGATCCCAAAAGCCCACATATAATTCCGCAGCTTTGCATCAGGTCTTCACAGTGATTTCACGTCTTTAAACACAGAGCGTTAAGCCCAGGGGAACACAGCTGAATATGTCAAGCCAGTCAATTAAGGCCAGCCAAAAAAAAAAAAGAAAAAAAAAATCACAGCAATTTCAGAAATAGCTCTAAGAGTAATGGGGAGCAGAGTAGATACTGAGGAGAAGGAAGTGTGATTCGGCCTAAATAGCTGGAGCACGTGGAATTATTGTGCATAATCCTACACGTTGACCAGGCATTAGGGATTTTCTGAAAATCTTGGCAACACTGCTGAACAGTGAACACAACCTCAGGTCAAAAACTGAGAAAACCGTCAGTTCACTGCCATCACAGACACTCGTTAACAGCCTCCCAAAGCCAGACTACATGATGCTCACTTTGCACAATGATATTTAAGTTGAGATTTACCATCCACTATCCATCACTGACAATCACATTTATTATTAATGTATTTTTTTTATATTGAAATTGGGCAAAAGTTTTATTTGCTGATCCCCTGCCTCTGAGTAGTCATATAGCATTTTGTGTGTTCTATTTCCAGCACCCTGTGCAGTCTGTCTTGTTAAACCACATACACAGAGGGTAGTTAGACAGCAGCAGGGCTTTGCAGACCCATAAGCCATAGCCTGATCCCTGACATATACAGACAGGGACTCCCAGCCATCTGGCCAGATGAGACAGTTGGATATGCACATTCTCTCTCTCTCTGTCTCTGTCTCTCTCTCTCTCTCTCTCTCTCTCTCTCTCTCTCTCTCTCTCTCTCTCTCTCTCTCTCTCTCTCTCTCTCTCTCTCTCTCTCAATCATGACTCAACCTCACATACACACACACACACACAATTTACACTGGTTCTGAGGGTTTCTGTCATCTATCTTAAGGGCTGCCAGAGAGCTCTGGTGGTCACAGATAGTGACCTAGCCCACAGCTATGCAGCTTCCCTCAAAGCCGTACATTTAGACAACTTTTATTATGAACAGAAGGTCAGGTGGCCAAGAAAGAGTGAGGGGACTGGGGGTTAGTGGCAAAAGAGGTATGAGTGAGATAAACTGAATTCGATATTTGGAAAACAGAGGAACCCTGTATGACTTAAAAGACAAAGTGAGGTTTAAAGGGTGCATAGGTTTTTAAGTAAGGATTCACTTAATGAAAGAGGACCTGCAAAAACCTATGAAGAAAACATGTTAGGTCAGAAGCACTGACTACAAAAATAACATGATAACCTTTAAAATCTGACTTTTTGCAATCCTGTGCAGTTTATAATTAACAGTTTCTACTCTGTGAAGAATGAATCTCTACCAGCATGATGTTTAATGTGTAATGTATTACCTTCATGGTGGAAGAAGACAAAATAGCATCATGTGCTGCACTTTTAATGGCTCATACCTTTAATGCAGATCATTAATGAAACATCATGACTCCCCAGGGCACCCTACTCTGATGAAAGGTCAGTCAATAGATATCTGCACCTCTAAACTTGGACGTACTGAATACTTCTTGCAGCAGAAAGCTGATCACTCAGTCTTCTCTCCCACCTCATGAGTCTGTGATAACTTTGAAATTGAAGCACTGACTTAGGCCATCATCCTTCTTCTTCTCCAAGTCAAGTCTTTTTGCCAGCATTCTTATGATAATATAGCACATACAGCTTCCCACACATGCAGATAACTTGCTTTTCCCTCCTGGCAGTGTCTCACCCTGTGTGTTGAAAATAGCTGAGACTAGAACACAACTTGTGGAACATTGATTTGAAATTCAATCTAGACAGCTACCATGGGGCTCTGGGTCGGTTCTTAGATCCCTCTCCGATACCGATGCTGGAGAAAGCAAAAAAGCAGCATGCGTGGAAGAAAATAAAGACAAATAAGCAGACACAGGAATACACACTATGTTACACTATGTTATAGTGTGTGTGTGTGTGTGTGTGTGTATGTATGTATGTATGTATGTATGTATGTATGTATAAACACACACACACACAGTATGCTGCTGTTTGCAAATGTAAACACAAGCACACACACACACACACATACACAGCAGCCTTGACAGTCTTTGCCTGCGTTCTCTCTGATACTTGTGCCTGTAGTGCTGCTGACAGACAAGCTCACTCTGGCACAAATCATCCAGCCGAAGAGGTTTTATCTCCAAATCTTTTATCTGGTCCTCCATCCTACCACCTTTCTGTCACCTTGAGAGGTGTTGTGAGTACTCTACAGGGTGCCATTTACCCATGAGTGTCCTGAATACATCACACTCATCATTTGAATTTCTCCAAAATCCTCATACACACAAAAAAAAAAACCTCTTAGCAGACTATTTCACAGTAGATGAGGCGGAACTCTTTTGAAAACATACAGTAATCAATGTCAAGAGGGAGGGAAAGGGGTATACACATTGGTTAGTAAAACATCAATCCGTTGTCTTTGTTGTGCCGTGATGAAAAAAAAGTGATGAGGAGGAATAAACACGGAGGTGGCTGATGGGAAAAATCAGTTAGGGAAGAGGAGAGTGAGGGAGGGGTTGACAGAGATGGGATGCATGCATGGATGAGAAATAAGTGGAAGAAGAAAGGAGAGGAGGAGCAGGGGAGAGAAACTGCTGGATGCTTGATAATTGGTGTTAAGTAGGGTCAGGCTGGTGAGAGGTAATTTCATTTAGCTGCATGGTAACAAAACAGAATTGGTAAATCAAAGCAGGTTAGAAAACAGGAAGCTGGGCCTAATATTCTCAATATTCTCATTTCATCCTTTCCTCTCTCCCCATATGGAAAACCAGATTTCCAGGAACAGAAACCTTCATGCAGATATTTTCTTCCTGATATTCTGATATGCTTGGGCCACTACAGTTTAATATGTAGTTTAGAGGATCCAATAAATGTGACTTGTTATGGCTCTGGACACCTATCGCCCAAAGGATGCATTTGAACAGCCTCGCTGTCTTGTTAGTTAGATTCATTTACATGGTTGATGGGATTGATTGCAGGTCTGTGGCTTGTTACGGGCTGACAAGACAAGAGCACCAGGCTAATGCTGTATTCATGTCATAGCAGCGATCACGAGTTTCCGACATAGCATTAATGCCAACATCCCATTTGTCACCATGACCGTCGTTCAGTGTCATTAAAACCAAATAATGGATATAGTGTGATATCATGTTCTTTGTCATTTCTGATATGTTAATGCTGAAGATCTTTTAAAATTGTGTGTTATGTTGCATGAACGAGTTGCAGTTGCAGATACACAGACCTCATAGCAAAGCATTCCCCATGTCTTCTCAGCCACCCACCCACACACACACACACACACACAGATGACTGAGGGCCAGACAGAGACAAAGAAGCCTGTCAGTGGGGGGCTAAAATCTGCAATGGATTACCAGTAGATGACAGATCTCCTCTGTGCCCTCTCTCTCTCTCTCTCTCTCTCTCTCTCTCTCTCTCTCTCTCTCATTCTATATGTTGGATCAGTAGTAAGCTGTACAGCAGTAGGTCAGTGGAAGTAGGCAATGTAGGGTTTTTTTTTCCCTTCCATTTTCAGCTTTGGCCCCATTTTCCTTAGATAGAGGTTGAATAATGCCTGATTGTTCCTGGCGTTTTAACGTTATTCATTCCACCTGATTGGGAAAAACAAACTGCATACTGTTTCATCTTCATTCAGCGTGCATGGGTGAAGAGAGCTACTTATTTCCTTTCATTAGCTTCACTCCAAAAAGTGACATGGAAGCGGTTAGCGCGTTGATTTTTCTCTCACTGGGTTTGTCTCTACTGCCCTCTCTCTGTCACCAACATGTATCATCAGTGTGATAGTGTATTGTGTGCATGTCTGTCTGTGTGTGTGTGTGTGTGTGTGTGTGAGAGAGAGAGGGACAGAAAGAAAAGAGGAGCATGTATGCAGAGTCTGGGCAACAGCTGTTGTGGTGCCCCCCCTCCCATCTTTCTCTAATATAGCCCTCCACTGTGCAGGTCTAAGCTCATGAAAGAGCATTAAAACTGCGCAGTCAGCGCAAATTGAGTCCACATAGGCATGCAGTTTAGTTTCATCACTTCATACACACACAAAGAGAGAGAGAGAGAGAGAGAGAGAGAGAGAGATTCTGCTGAACTATGAACAGTACGTTTGCTGGAACCTAATCACACGCTCCTTCATATAAAAGGGCTTTTACTATCAAGGACACTCACTGGTAGACGAGGTGTGTGTACATGACTGTGAGGGGAAATTTGTGATTTTTCATAGCTTGTGTGTGTGTGTGTGCACGTATTTATGAGTGTGCATGTGTATGTGTGTGTTTGTGTTACGGCTTTTCACATCACAAACCTGCTATTACCCACATTCAAAATTCTATGGAGCTTCCTCCTTGACAGGAAATTGCATTTTACATCTTGGTGACCTTGGCAACCAAAGCCTGTAATGCTTGCCTGTCAGGTTTATGTTACACATTTTGCACAGTGGAAAGTGAATTCAGGAAAAAAAAACATAAAATAGAAATCATGAATGGTCAAAATGCTTGGAAGCAAATACATCATCATAGCAACTGATTGAAGACTAAGAAGCATCTCCTTGTTGATTGAGAAACAACTTTCAGACTCTCTCTCTTTCTTGCTTAGCTTTCATACAGAGTAACTTCAGTCAAGGCTGTTATTATGTACAACTCAGGCCAAAAATGTGAAGAAAAATTTCACATCTCAGTGTTCAAACTCAGCAACCCTGATTATCTACACGTGATAAGGCGTCCTAATAATGGTACAATTGAATGATAACAAGGTCCTTGTTAATAATAAGGTCACCTTTTATTCCGCTCCATCTTCGTCTACACATTATCTTTCGTCCCCTGCCATGCACCCTGAAAATGAAAACACCATTAGTCCCATCCTCATTATGGGTGGGAAAGAATGGATCACAATAGCAGCAGCTGATTTACCGGTAAGTGACGATTTCCCTCACACGTGAAAGAATAGGAGGAGAGGTTATTTTCTTTTGTCAGTGGTTTTGGCTTTTCAAGAGAATGGGGAGTAAAGGAGAGGAGGTGGAGGGAAGTTAATACACCGCTCCACCCTGAAGTCCAGTCCATACTAATGGAGTGGAGGAGGGGAGGAAAGATAAAGGAGGGCAGAGAGGGAGGGGATACAGTATGTGGCAACATGTGTGTGCATGTGTGAGTGAGGTTTAGCTGACTGTGTACAAGCAGAACAGTTACAGTGCACGTTATTGTCAGTTGTGTCTACGTGCATGTGTGTCTGTGTGTGTGTGTGTGTGTGTGTCTGAGAGAGAGAAGGCAAGTGTGTGAATGTAGAGAGATAATATCCTGCTGCCAGATGAGGAGACAAACAGAGAGAGAGAAAGACGGACACAATGATGCTTCTAGCAGACCCTGACTCAGATCCATGGCTTGGTTGGCAGAAATTCACATCTCCTGGATGTCTGTGAGTGTGTGTACGTGTGTGTGTGTGTTAGCTGGGAGGAATAGCAGGATGTAAGCAAGAATCTCATCCAGTTTCCCCTCAGCAGCCTTGTCCACACAGGCTTTGGTCTCATGCGTCAGCTTGTGTCCTAGAAAGGGACGCCGAGATGAGTTTCACGCTGCAGGAAACAAAAAATTTGACGAAAGCTGAGGAGATTTGCATAGACAGGAGCAGAGATGTCTGAAACCAAAAGACAGTGTACTTGAAATTAAAACACATCTGGTTTGAAAACTCAAGGTCAGCATAGAGATATTATTTTGAATTGCCTTCTGATGAGATATTGTTTATCATCCCCTTCCATCATCCCCTCGCTGCTGAGTCAGTCCTCGGGAGAGGGATGATACTAGGAAAGAGGGAATTCACATTTTCAACTTTCTCGTCTTTCAGTCCTCAGTTCTAACAGACATTTTTCAGTTCAGCATGAATATAAATATCACAATGTAAGGGCTTTCCAATAAGTGTTACTCCTCAGTATTATTATATGTCCTATTGTTGTCCTGGGGACAATTCCCAATTGTTCCCCTCATCTAACAGCCAAGTCCAGTTGCCCTCTGTTCAACTCTTCTTGAATAGCTCTTATCTAAACACCAAAATGCAAACCATGAGTACAAAGAAATCACATTAAAAAAGTGGATGGCTCTGACTAAAACGTATACCTGCTGATGTTATGTTTAATGTTTCCTTGTAACGACTGTCTTTCAGGCAGACCCGGGAGCAGGAAACCCCTCCAGACTTCTTTTACTTCTCCGACTTCGAGAGGCACAATGCTGAAATCGCTGCTTTTCACTTGGACAGGTGAGTTTTGCCACCTTTTTTCCCCAACAAAAAAAAATTTCAAAAACTATTGTGCCGACACTTCTTGTTGACTCATCGGATTCCTGTCGGAGTGCATTTTCAAATCATCCTTTGCAGTCTGTTCCAGGAAGAATGACAGGTCACACATGTTCGTTCACACAGACATTTTAACCCCATTATAAATCGGAGGTGTACCATAATAGACTTAAGCTGTGAAAATTTGAATAGGATTAAGTACATGAGGGATTAGATAACACACAGAGAGCTGGGAACATCTCTTTTACTTGCTGCTGAGTATATTGATTTCCACATGATCCTTTTACTCTAAAGACAAGTTAAAAAAAAAGGACTTCTCAACAGAGGGGAGTACTACGAAGAGTCAAATATGATAGTTTGGGATTCTGGGGGTGGATGATAAATGGACTGCAGGTCATTTTAAGGTCTGCAGAGGGCATGGTAATTATTTCACACATGCTCACACAAACACACACTCTCGCTCTCTTTTAGATGAGGTCAGTGGCACGTGTGTGCGTGGGCAGGAAAATGGAGCCAAACAGGAAATCACAGGCACGACATTACTGCCGGGACATAGTTTTAGAGCAGGGGGGAGATGCCCCTTAAAGAGCAGTTTGTTTTTAGTTTGCGTGCACCACGCCGGCCTGCCTATGAATTATAGTCCCGCTGCTCAGCCACAGCAGTCTCTGGATACTGAGCTATTGCTTAGTTTATGACTTCATATTGAATCAGGAATGCCGAGTAGGAGGGTGTTTTGCTCTGCTAAAACTTTCTTTAATTTGATTTCTAATTCTAGACCGTTCTGATGAAATGTACTAAAATATCCTGAAGATTTGAGGGAAGAGGTAACATCACTGCTTTCCAGTAATTACTTCTAAATCTCACTGTTCTTTGCCTTTGTACTATCTTACCATCTGTTGTGAACTCCTTGTGACTCAGGGGTGTGTAATAGACGGCGTGCACACAAATAGACTCTTGAGTCTAGGCAAATACACACTTACGCATGCACGCACACACACACATGCACACGCACTCACAGGCGCTCCTTTGTCACCAGGGCCCAACATGACGCTGCAGTTTGCAGCTCCTGAATGCTATCCTCTGTAGGCTAAAGTTTCGTCAACTCTGTTCCACCCAGCCAGTCTTGTCTGTGTGTCCACCTGCTCCCAGGAGGCTTAGCTTTAGTCTCAAGCAGGTCAGGGTCATCTGGACAGAAAACACACAGTGAGACAGGCTAAACAGGGGCTGAATAGGTATCGTGTTCTGACACAGGAGCATAAGAACAGAATGAGAGAGAGACAGATGCAGACAGAAAGGAAGCGAGAGAATGGGAAGGGTAAAAAACTGAGAGCAGGAAGAGAAGAATTAACCTGATCTCTACCATCTAAATAAAAGCAGGGGGTTAGAACAGATCATCATTAAGTAGATGTGGTTCATAAAGTTGTGTATTTGTGTGTGCTTGAGTGTATGTTGCTGAGACAGACACCCTAATAATGTTGTGCTCATAAACAGATGCTGAATGTCAATAAAATTCTGCTTTTGATGCCAATCACACAAGCAGACAGAAAGCACTGTAAAGATGATGAATTATTAATATATCTTGTGCTGAAACCATACAGATCAAGTTCTGTACTGACAAGTTTGATGGGAAATCACTAAATATTGTTATTCTGCCGTGAAGAAAAGGATCCTGATGTCCCACGTTTTCTTTGGGGCTGTCTCTATTTAGACAATAATGGGCATATGTATGCAGATAATACACATTACTGCAATGAGCCGGAGCCTGAAGGTGCTTCATAGCTACATCTGTTAAGAGGAAAGTAAAGTCAAAAACATCGTGCGAGACAGTAAAATTTGGCTTTACTTCACTTGAACAGTACAAGTTAGTTAATTCATTAGTCAATCTCACATCTATGTTAAAAAATATCTTTTTCCTTTAAAAAAAAAAAGCCTGATGACTGTGTATGAAATGTTATATAATATGATTGTCTCTCTCTCGCCTCAGGATCCTTGACTTCAGAAGAGTTCCCCCAGTGGCGGGACGACTTGTCAACATGACAAGGGAGATCAGAGATGTGACACGCGATAAGAAGCTGTGGAGGACCTTCTTCATCTCACCAGGTAGTAACTCTACCAGCCTCTGCAGCTTAGCATAGTGCTGTAGCTATTTCATCCTATTTAGACAGAGCAGAAAATATGCACCTCACTGGCTTCACTTTTAAGACACAACTGCTTTAAGTAAGCTGAGTTTACTTAAAGCAGCAGTGTGTGTGTGTGTGTATATGTTTGTATGTCCTGGTGAACATGGCAAGAATATGGCAGTGTGTAATTAAAAAGGCAGGAAACCAAAGCCAAAAGTCACCACAGGGTGGCACTGTACTCACAAAAGCACTATAATGCAGGTATTACAAGGGATTTTATATAACCATGTAACTTGATATATAACATTAATAAATGGAGAACAAACCTAAGTTGTGTCCAACAAATCAAAACATTAAGTGTTACAGTGACAAGGGAAACTGCAGGCTAATTCAGAACACAGACAAAGTCAAATCAAAGCAAGTCATTTGCCACACAGGAATAGCTGTCAGGGCACAATGAAGAGGTTTACAATTTCTCAAAGATGCCATAGCAGAACAATTAAAAAAAAAAAACAGTTTTTAATACTATAAAGATGCAAAGATAAATTAAGTAATTTGGTTTGAAGAATATCAAGGACAAACATGGAAGGTTTTCCAGTCCTGTGATGCAGAAACAAACTGTAAAATTTAAAACTTCCTGCTCTTTTGTCTCTGACTTCATCTCTAAACCGTCACGTTTGCCTCTCTCTTCTCAGCCAATAACGTCTGCTTCTATGGTGAATGCTCTTACTACTGCTCCACTGAGCATGCTCTGTGTGGGAAACCGGACCAGATTGAAGGCTCACTAGCAGCCTTCCTGCCAGACCTGAACCTGGCCAAACGCAAGACCTGGAGAAACCCTTGGAGACGTTCCTACCACAAACGCAAGAAAGCAGAGTAAGGAAAAGACACGAGTGAACCACATTCATGAATCAGACCTCATGACTTCAGAAACAGTGATCTCCGTCTCTGACTAATTAACTAGTTCAATTTTAAAACATATTTTCTGTCTATTCTCAGGTGGGAGGTGGACCCAGATTACTGCGATGAGGTGAAGCAGACGCCCCCCTACGACCGTGGCACTCGACTGCTGGACATCATGGACATGACCATCTTTGACTTCTTGATGGGTAAGAGGCAAATAGGGTGTATCATTACAAATTACATTACTAATATATTAGTATTACAAATATATTAGTATGTCTCCTTTAATAACCAATTAATTGACTACTCTGAATCACCATTTCCCTCTCTCCTTGTGCAGGTAATATGGATCGTCATCATTATGAAACTTTTGAGAAGTTTGGAAACGAAACTTTCATCATCCACCTAGACAACGGAAGAGGGTAAAGACATTCCTCAGCTTTTATATTGTCTGTCTTAGCATTTAGTAAATGTTTGATCCACTGTAATGAGAACAGTTGCACTGAAATTAAATTAATTTATCAAAATCTAGTTGCTCACTTTAAATATTTCTCATGCTCTGAAGATCCAGAAGATGTACATCTAAGGACCTTCATCAGAACTAATGAAGCAATAGTCTGAACAGCTGTTTGTGATCATTCTTGATTAAGCCATTATGCTTTTAATCCCTGGCTATGTAGGTTTGGAAAACACTCCCACGATGAGCTATCAATCCTGGTGCCCCTGAGCCAGTGCTGCAGGTCAGAGTTTTTTTTTTTTGTCCCAACTTTTTTTGTTGCAAGGATTTCCTGCTAATGACAGAATGAAATGTGCTGTGTCTAGTCACGGATAAGCCATTATGTATGCAGGTGCCTCCCCGACAGCTCCTCCATCATCACCATCAGGCCTTTCATACACAGGAAATATCTAAATTTAAAGGGGAGATTGCCATAAAACATACTAAGCAAAGTATCCTCCAGGGGATAAAACCTTTTACATGTTAGACGCTGAGCTTTTGTCTAGTGTTACACTCAAGCATGTCAATTTCAGTCACAAAAATATGCCTTAAAGGTGGATTAGTTTAAAACTAATACCCCTAGAAGAATTAACCTTTTTTGTTTATCAAAAGGTGTCCAGTTAAAAGTTAAAATACATTTATATTAACATTCTAATTTTAATGATATTTGGGTCAAATTTGAGATCACCTGTTCATCCTTTTTCCCCTGTTTTCAGGGTGAGGAAGTCCACATACCTACGTCTCCAGCTGCTGGCCAAAGAGGAGTACCAGCTGAGCTATCTGATGGAGGAGTCCCTGCTCCGTGACCGACTGTCCCCAGTCCTCATCCAGCCTCACCTCCAAGCCATGGACCGCAGGCTCCGGCTGGTGCTTCAGGTCCTTGCAGGCTGCGTAGAGAAAGAAGGTTATGTTAATGTTGTGGAGGAGGATTTAGTTGGGGACACAGCCACCCACAGGAGCCCAGGTCACAGGTAGTGAGGGCGAGGCTCCAGGGTAACAGAGACCAACAGTGACACATGGACCACGTCCGTGGCTGTCTGACCAATGGGATTGGACCAAAAATCCCACTTCTGATATCAAGCTGAATTCAGTGAATTCCAAGACTTGCCATCATTGCCTCTATGGAACCTGCTTTTAAGTGTGTTTATAGAAGAATCTGTCCACAGATACAATGAAAGACTGTGCTCACACAGAGGCTTTGTATTTGTTAGATACAGATGTATTTTTGTTTTACCAGATGTTGTATAAGACACAAAGGAACCACTGCTGTGTTCTGACTTTGTCCTTTTTGTTTTGAAAATGGAGGGGATCAGCTTGTTTTATGTGTTTTATTATATTAGTGCATAACCAAATGAGAACTTACACTGACTGGGAATCTTATGGTCAGACAATAAGCTTTATCACTTATCATGATGTATGAAAAGGTTAAGAAAGTGTGTGGACGTTTTGAGATATTGTTCCTTTTGTAAAACATGTTAGAAAATATAGTTTTCACCTTCTGCAGTCAACTACATCAGCCAGCAAAGTTTCATCAGACCTGGCACAAACAACTTGTAACCACGAGTTTCCTAATAGTGTGTTCTGTTTATCTATCGTAATAAGCTTTTTGTCTTGGCACAGACTTGGAACAGATTGATTGAAAGAGTCATTACATCACTTCTGAACAGCATAAATCTGAGTTCAAATATATTTCTCACTGTAGATCAGACAGTACCTGAACTTTGCCTTATTCCAAACGTATCTTTTTTCTTTTACTTTCCCATCTCCCCTGCAAGTTTAGCTTGCACTAAATGCAGTACAACAGCACAAAGATAAAATATTATTTTACAAACCAAAAATACTCTAAATACAAAGACTGGAGCCCACACCGATGTGCTGGTTAATGTTTATTAAGTGGTGTGTCAATTCATTCAAGAGCACTACCATTCTTACCTGCAGACCTGAAACATTCAGTATTGTCTGCTATGATATAATTTTACGATTTATGCAATGCAAAATGTTAGTTTGTGTGTTGTTTCATTTTATGGGATTTCATGTCCAAATGACTATTTATTGGTGCGTTACAAAGAGTGAAAGTGGTTTAATAAATTCTAGGTTATGGTTTTGCTTCATGTTGCTTTATACATTGGGAAATATTTAGCCTTAGGATACTATTTAAATTGACATTCCTTTGGGTACTATTTTTATGTTCAGATGATAGAAAAACGATTAAGCTGTTTGATTTTGGATGTTGAGTTGTTGAAGTGATGCCAGTGCAATTTTCAGTTTCGTCCTGTGTATCTGGCTAACCCAGTACCTGTGCAATGACAGAAATTGAGTACTTGAATGTTTTTGGGTTGGCAGTATGGACAGGATTCACAGAGCTACAAACAGTGTAAAGCCTGGGAGCTGGGCTCAAGTCTGCTTTGGGGTGATAAAGGGGTTAAAATGCCTCGTCCCGCCACAGGGATAACCTCGGGCACTGTTCTTTGATTTTCATATTCTCAGTGTAAATACCTATAAATACTTTGAAGACCTAACAAGCTGCACCGAACAGTGATTTGCTTCTGTTTTCTGCTATTGCATTGTTACTGTGAAGATCTGTTTACTAAATAATTAAAGTGTGCAATAAAAACAAAAGTGAGAACAAAACTCTCTGTGTGTAGGTGGCTGCAGGCATATGGGCCTTTTGTTTCTTGATTTTCTTTTTTTTAATGTATGTGTGGAGGTGAATATACTGTATGTGTGTTGTTTGAGGGGTAAAGACTAAAAATACGCTGTGCAAAAATACATGTTGGGTTTAGTGAAAATTTGTCAATCTCATCCAGCCAGTGGGCAGCCTTAGAAAAACACGAGAAAACCCAGCCTTCACCAAGACCTTCAGCATTTAATAGCAGTAGCTCCCTGAACAACACATAGGCAGCCTCAGTCGCACATGCACACAAACTTATCTCCTCTTACCTGAAAGCACCACAATAAATGAGCACTGAAAAACATACAGGTTGAGCTGAAAGGTAGTCTTATTAATCAAACCTTACGCTTATATAAGATACTAATGATGTTTTCATAAGCATATAGATTGTTTCTCACCTCACATATCACACACATACATCCATTCGGCTCAAAGTTGAACCACTGAGGGTGAGTCACATCTGCATGCACTCCTACGCAATCTTCACTTTGTGCGTTAAGACAGTGTTTATTTGTCATTATAGCATTCAAATATTCATTGTCTCACATCTTTTATTCCTTTTATTCCTTGTCTCGCATCTTTGAATCCTTAGGCAAAGACTAAATTTTATTCAGTAACTGATTTCACTTTAATTTTGGGTCCAAAAGATTGAAGTTAACATTTAAAACTGACACACAATGAAGAATGCTTTCCCCAGACATAACTACATACATTCTCATAATTTTATATAACAGCTATAAAGTTAGTTATAAAGATTATTAAAGGATCAATACAGAGATTTTGAATACCTATTTGACAAATGGAAAAATGCACGTGGCTGCAATTTTTTTTTCACCCCCAAAAAGTCTCCAAAACTGTTAATTAGATGTTTAGCAGAATTTGCAGTTTTACTCTGCGTGCAGTTCCGACGCCGCGCCGTAATGGTGAAGGAACGCCAAGGCGCTGTCTGTGGTGCTGAAGAATTACACCGGTGCCATTGGTGCGAGTAAAGCAGCACCACGGACAGCGCCGGCATGTTCCTCTGTGGAGCCGGTGGACAGAGGAGGAGGCGGTCAGAACAAGTTGTTGTGAGTTTTACTTATGGATAAACTGTATTTTACATCCTCATCATCCAACATTTGTTACTCACTTTTTTAACTAAGGCAGATGAGCTGAAAGTGAAGATAAGCCATAGGTCTTTATGTATGATCATTTGTCAATAATATCTAAAAATATCATCTGTTTTGAAAACCTTACACATTGCAGATATAGATGCAGAAAATAACAACGTCACGATTTTAAACAACAGGCAACTTTTTATACACTGCATGCAGGGGCGGGCTGGGGTTGAAATTCAGCTCCTGGGCTGAATTTCAATTTGGTTTGGAGAGGCCTGAATACTTTATTTGCAATATAAAAACAATCTAATGATATACATGATATACAGTCAGTAGAGTGTACTAAAGTGAGCTATATATGCTCACACATACTATGTATACTCAAACACACTGTATACACTATATATATATATATATATATATATATTTTTTTTTTTTTTTCTCTCCCACAGGATCCTACTCTTCACCCCTCCATCATCATGTAAATTTGTATATTGCCAGTTTTTACTAGTTTTTACTGTTTTTGTATTTTGTGTAGTGGTTTTTTGTAACTTTAATTTCTTTTTTCTTTAGATTGTAAATACTATTTTTTTGCACATTGCTCCTTATACCTCCTTATACTATCATGTGCACTTCTGAATTTATCCTTTTCTTTTCTTCTGTTTTTGCTTGTGAGCTGCCTAACAAGTGAATTTCCCCGCTGTGGGATCAGTAAAGTGCTATCTTATCTTATCTTATCTTATCTTATCTTATCTTATGTCAGTTAAATTCTGTTGAGCAGGTTCACTTTCTGTGTCCGTGGCTGGTAGGCCCTTCTTGTCGCCTATGTTTGATGTCTTTTAATGAGCTTTTATTTGTTTTGAGTTCTTTATTATGTGTGTAAAAGTCCAAATAAACTCTGTCGTGTTTTCTCTTTTGATTGAACTGTTTTGCAGACACATTTCCCAATGAGGACTGTTGAATGGAGTTGACAGTTTTACTCTGCATGAACTGAAACAATAAGGCATGCCTCAGGAATCTTAAACACTAATAAAAGTGAAATCAAGTGAGCTCTTCCTACTGAGAGCTCACTCTGTGTGTATGCGTGGAACAAAAACATAATTGGAGATTTTGCTGAGTAATTGTGATGGGAAGGCCACAGGTGACACACCTTTGAAAGAAATTCACTGTGGCCCATTTGAAGTAGGGAACTTTTGGTAAACTTCATATTGTAACATGGTTATAATGGCCATGTTGGAAGTCAGTTAACAGCAGATTCACTGGTTGCTTTTGAACAAACCATATGACATATATATATGTATATAGTTTGCATTATCCAGATTCACGCTGACCCATTGCACCATTGGTATTTGTGGGGGGAAAAAAGTTGTTCTGTTGGTTGTGTTGTTGCTCTGTAGTGCCTGAAAGCAAAGGAAAACGGAAGTCAAATTCCTTGTTTGTATGCAGAAATTTGGCCAATAAAACTGATTCTGACTGAAGTCTTTAATGCATAAAGCCATGGAGTCAGACTGAAAGTGAACCCCTGGCAATTTATGATCATTTCAAACACCTGTTCTGTGCTGGACCCCCATTCAGACGTTACTGCTGCTTTATGAGGGCAGTCACCGCAGGTCCCTCCTACCACTTCACCCATTGGTCCCGTCCAATCAGAGTCCAGTTTGAGCCGCGCCAAAACTCAGTCGCACCTGTTGCCCATGCGCTAATCAAGCCCATGTGACCGGGGAGGAGAGGGCTCAGCCAATAGCAGGGCAAAATTTTATGTTAGGTGCGGCTTATAAGGCGTCCGGTGACGCTGGCTCGAGTTTGCCGTGGAATATGGGATACGTTGGTAACGTTCTGCTTTGTCCAAGCTCTTTGTCTGGTAAGTGGATTGAAGTGAAATCGTTACCTGTAGACAAAGGAAGCCTGAGTGTTCATGTTTAACGGGTTATTTGTCATTGTACTTTCTGGTGTACAGTGAAAGCTGTGGCTGAGAGCAGAGAGACAATTCAGGCCTAGTGGGGCTGGAACTTCGGCGTGAGCCCGAGACAGGCGGTTCACGTGTCCGGAGCAATCCAGAGGAAAAATAGCCGACGTGGACGTCAGGTAAGGCCCACGCAGAACGTTTAAAATGCAAAGCCTGAGTTGATTTGAGACCGCAGGACGGTAGAAGGGATTCAGCGGAGCAGCCGAGACCATTTGGGAGAATGCACCGCGCTTGGCTTCGCATATCGGCTCTACACCCTGCCGGTGTCAGACAGACAGAGAGACAGAGAGAGAGATGCAGCTGGAAATGAAATATTACAAGTTCAACCACTGACTTGATTAGTATCCAAAATCAATGTGTTTGTGTTTTTCAGCAATAGGGCTGAGCTGAGTGAGAGGACTGTTTGAGACCAAGTGAGCAAGAGCCACATTGTAGTCTTTCTACACTTATGCATTCACTAATTTTGTGCTTCTTGTATGTGAGTGAGTGTTGTAGGTGTATGTGGGGTGGAGCCAGTGAAGGTGCTGCTGGTGAGGATAGAACGCCATCAACAACGCAACAATCCATGGCAGACCGTGTTTGCAACCACAAAGTACGCATATGTTCGTTTATTGCGGAACATGATTTGTCGTTGACCATCGCCCAACCACTGGTCGAACTCATTAAGTCCTGCGCTGAAGGCCGGTGCGCACTGTCGAGACTGTCAGTGTCAAACTCCCATGCGTCCTGTCTTTACACACATGGTATTGCCGCTCATCAAAAAGAGATAATGGCTCTTAAACTGAAAAAATGTACCATAGAGATTTGCACTCTTTGTTATTTAATCCTGGTGCTGTTTGTTTATGTATTTTTTATTTCTGTTTTCTTATATGTAAAAGGTTTACTTGAAATAATAAGAAAAATAACATGTAATGAAAAGTTATGTAGATGCTTGATTATTTTAGAGAGAAAGATATGAGCACGGTTGCAAAAAAATTTGAAAAGCCAACAAAAAAATGCAATAGATGCTATAGATCAGCTTTTTAAAATCCTCCTCCTGTAAAATAATATTGGTCGAGCATTTAAACATGATAGCTGCATTTGGTGCTGAAGTCCTATGCATTAGTATTTCTTAAGCAGGTGTTAAGTAACCTAACCTGGAACTTGTTTCACACACTGCGTGTGACTTGGCTGTAGTGCGAAAAAAATTTCAGTCAGAAGATTTTTTTTTACTTTAATCCATGGCATGAGAGACCAGGTGAGATGCTGCCTGTTGGTAACATTGTTTAGTGTTTCTACACATATGCATGCATTAATTTCTGTGTGTGTGTGTCTGTGTGTGAGTGTGCGAGCGTTGGAAGTGCAGTCTTCAACTCAGTTTAGATGGGCTTTGGAGTTTGGGTCTGGCTGAGTACTGTCAAGGCTTAGTTGTGGATGGATTCAGTGCGTGTGAAAAGCTTTGAGGTCGGTGTAGGTTTAGAGTGTTTGTGGTTGTTTCAGTGTTGTCTGTAGGTGGAAGCATATATGCAGTTGTGATCCGGACACAACTGTGTATAAGTGGAAGCCTTTGGGCAGATAGTGTTGGAAGTGTGTAGCTGAGTGTTGTCAGGCTTAGTTGTGGTTATCTGTCAGTGTAGGTTTAGTGTGTGTGTGTTAGATGTAGTTGGCTCTTAATGTAGAGACTGTCAATGGTTGTTTTTTGTTGATGGAGCTGTGTAGCTAGGTGTTTAAGTGTTGTTCTTAGGCCTGTAGGTGTGAGTCTGTATGTGGCTGTGTTTAGCAGGTTGAAGATTGGCATGAAGGTCATGGAGGAGGTCACAGTCAAAATGGAGCTCAGTTAGGCCTCCTGCTGCATCTGGAGGTTTTGCAAAATGCAAGGTTAGACTTTTTCTTTCTTCCTCTGGCTCATGTTTAGTTTCTTTGTGCATTGTGCAGGATGGAGCAGCTGATCAAGAGGACCACAAGAGACAAGGTAAGAGCAAGCATGTTGGTCAACACCACTCAATCTTTTGTTTTGTTTTTTACATTTAAGCGTTCATTTGTGTCTCACTATCTCAATTTCTGTCTTAAATTCAGGAAGTGTTGGATCAGAGGCAGTTGGTGTGGGTCCTGGGCCATGAAGAGGAAGAATTGTATAGAGTTTTCTCTCCTGTTGGATTGTGGAGGGTGTGTTAGCAAATAAAGGCTTGACTTGTACCCAGTGGCAGTTGTCTGTGCTTATTTTGTGATGTACAAACTGATTTCAGGGCTGCATGGAGTGCCATGTTCAAACTTAGTGACTGGCTCCACACTTTAGGTTAACATTTCAGCCTTAGGTTTAGGACTTTTAGTTAATTCTTTGTTTAAATGGCTAGAGTCATTTGTGAGGACTGTCAGTATAAATGTAGTTGTAATATTTTGAGTTGTAGGTAACAGAAAAATTTTAGACAACTAGTTAATATGCAGGTGAAACAGTACAGGCTGTGCTGTGTGGATGCCAGATTCTCAGGTTTTAAACTGTGAGATGTTAGATGTACCACTTAGGCTTGACAATTTTACAAGCTCTTGGTTTAAACAGACCAAACCTAAGTTAGCTGTATGCTTTGGCTGTTGGCCTGTGGTATCTGGGTGCCATAGTGTAAGAGTTTAAACTGAGGTGTTGAATGCAATAGTAAGACCTATGGGTAACCGTTAGCTGTACCACTTTGACTTTAGACATGAGTTGAACAAGTAGATGTGTGTGTAATAGTTGGCATTATATGTCTGACTTGTTTGGTATGACCACATGTTTGTTGGAGTTTGGCACTGTGAATTTTAGACTGTGGTGTGTGGACGCCAGGCTGAGTTTAAACCGAGATGTGATAGAGTGACAAATGTTCAGTGTTTTTACACATATCCATTAATGTGTCTCTCTTTCCAGTTGTATGTGGCTGAGTGGTGCTCTGGCTTGGATGAGGCCATATCCAGGGTGGAGCTCAGGTACGCCCCCTGCTGAATGTGTAGCAGAATGTTTAAAATAGGTTTGACTGTTTGTACCTGTATCTGATGTAGAGTGTGTTTGTCCTG